>NW_016867312.1:0-456 GCF_001698545.2 Rhinopithecus bieti | reverse complement strand
GAGGTTGTGCTGGCAGTAGAAGCAGAGGTTGTGCTGGTGGTAGACACAGGGCTGGGAGTAGTTCCAGGACCAGAAGTTGTGCTTGTAGTAGAGGCAGAGGTTGTGCTGGTTGTAGGAGCAGAGGTTGTGCTGGTGGTAGGAACAGGGCTGGGAGTAGTTTCAGGACCAGAGGTTGTGCTGGTTACAGCGGCTGAGGTTGTGCTGCTTGTAGGGGCAGAGGTTTTTCTGGTTGTAGGGGCAGAGACTGTGCTGGTGGTGGGAACAGGGCTTTGGGTAGTTCCAGGACCAGAAGTTGTGCTGGTTGTAGTAGGTGAGGTTGTTCTGGCTCTAAGGACAGAGATTGTGCTGGTTGTAGTAGCAGAGGTTGTGCTGGTTGGTGGAGCAGAGGTTTTGCTGGTTGGAGGAGCAGAGGTTTTGGTGGTGGTAGGAACAGGGCTGGAGGTAGTTCCAGGACCA
>NW_016867311.1:0-452 GCF_001698545.2 Rhinopithecus bieti | reverse complement strand
AAATTCATCTCACAGAGGTAAAGCTTCCTTTTCATTGAGAAGTGTGTTAGCACTCTTTTGTGGAATATGCAAGGGATATTCAGGAGCAGATAGAGGCCAATGTTGAAAAGGAATTATTTACAGTTAAAACTGGAGAGAAATTTTCTGATAACCCCTTTGTGATGTGTGCATTAATCTCATAGAGGTAAAGCTTTCTGTTGAGAGAGCAGTTTGGCATCACTGTTCTTGTGGTGTCTGAGAAGGGATAGTTGGGAGCGCATGGAAGTCGACAGTGGAAAAGGAAATATCCTGAGATAAAAACTAGAAAGAAGCTTTCTGAGAAATTTATTTGGGATGGGTGAATTCATCACACAGAATTACATAATATTTTTCTTTGAGCAGTTTGGTAGCACTGTTTTCATGGAATCTACAAAGGGATATTTGGGAGGTGCTAGAGGCCTATGGTGAAAAGG
>NW_016867310.1:0-357 GCF_001698545.2 Rhinopithecus bieti | reverse complement strand
GAGACACGGGTCGACTGTGCAGGCGCAACCTGACCTCCGACGGAGAAAAACCAGAACCCGCCTAGCCACGCCTACCGCCCGGCCCCGACCCGCCTATGTCCCGCCCACTGCCCTCCCACTCCCGGGCCCAGGACACAAAAGCCGCTCCCGGCGAGCGCGTGGTGCGAACTTCCTCGGCCCATCTTCGTGCGCGGGGCCCAGGAACCTCGTCCGAGAAGGCCGGAGCGAACTTCCTCAGCCCCTCCTCCTGCGCGGGACCCAGGAAACTCGCCCGAGAACGCCAGAGCGACTTCGTCGGCCTCCACCGCCGGAGACCGGTGAACCTCGCCCCTCCCTCACATTGGTTTGTAAATAAAG
>NW_016867309.1:0-1192 GCF_001698545.2 Rhinopithecus bieti | reverse complement strand
ATTCAATCCACTTTAAAAGAATAAACTAAATACAATGAGAATAAAAAATATTTAGAAAGAAATCTATATTTCCAATATAGTACTTATCTGTTATATCAATATTTACATAATTATTACCTAAATTGACAGTTACAGCAAATAACAAAGTATTATAATCATCTGTGAAATGTAACTATCAATACCTTTCCTAAATTTATTTTGCAGTACATATCAATATATGTTTAAAGTTAAGGAATTATACAGTCACTTTTCTGCAACTGATTATATATAATTACTCACCTAAGTACAGCTATTAAAGGTGCATATATTGAATCTCCATCATAAACATACATATGATCCCAGCTACATTCTGTAGCAAAATGATTGAATCTTAATCTTAACACTGCATTTGGACTGAAAATGAATATGAAATATTTTTAAAATTAAAATATACAAAGCACAGAGTGAATAAATACATATTTATTATATAAGATACAAAGCACAGAGTGAAGAAACTTTAGATAGGCTATTTTATTAGAAATCTGTTTATAGATAATTTTGCTATAAATCCTTATATCATCAGGGTGAAAGATTGATAAGCCATCATATCTAATTTGTACAAATAAAATGTAACTTTCAAAATCTATTAACAGGACATATGTATGTATCATTATTTTCTTAAAATGTAGTCAATAAAAAATGTTCAGCCAAGCGCGGTGGCTCTCGCCTGTAATCCCAGCACTTTGGGAGGCCGACGCAGGTGGATCACGAGGTCAGGAGATCAAGACCATCCTGGCCAACATGGTAAACCTGTCTCTACTGAAAATACAAAAATTAGCTGGGCATGGCAGCACATGCCAGAAGTCCCAGCTACTCGGGAGGCTGAGGCAGGAGAACTGTTTGAACTCAGGAGGCAGAGGCTGCAGTGAGCCGAGATCACAATCCTGCACTCCAGCTTGGGTAACAGAGTGAGACTCTGTCTCAAAAAAAAAAAAAAAAAAACTTCCATGTCTTGATTTAAGGTAGAGATTACATAGAACTGTATACATCACTGAAACCTTGTGGAACTGTACACTTAAAATGGGTGCATTTTGTTGTATGCAGATGGTACTTAAACAAAGTTGATTTTAAAATCAACACTCAAGAAGCCACTATTCTTATTTTTACAGAACCCTTAAATGGAGGCACTAAAAAAGTATTTAAATTTTAATCA
>NW_016867308.1:0-1193 GCF_001698545.2 Rhinopithecus bieti | reverse complement strand
CCATGATGTTCCCTGAGCCATAAAACCAGCAAGTTTTTATTAGGGATTTTCAAAAGGGGAGGGAGAGCATGAATAGGGTGTGGGTCACAGAGATCACATACTTCACAAGGTAATAAAATATCACAAGGCAAATGGAGGCAGGGCGAGATCACAGGACCACCGGATGAGGTGAAATTAAAATTGCTAATGAAGTTTCGGCCCGCATTGTCGTTGATAACATCTTATCAGGAAACAGGGTTTGAGAGCAGACAACCTGTCTGACCACAATTTATTAGGCGGGAATTTTCCTCGTCCTAATTAGCCTGGGAGTGCTACGGTAGACTGGGGCTTATTTCATCCCTTCGGCTTCCACTGTAAAAGGTAGCAAGCCTTAAAGGGGCCGTCTATAAACCTACCTTCAGGGCGCATTCTGTTTCTCAGGGATGTTCCTTGCTGAGAAAAGAATTCAGCGATATTTCTCCTATTTGCTTTTGAAAGAGGAGAAATGTAGTTCTGTTCCATCCGGCTCACCGGCAGCCAGTTCAAAGTTACCTGCCTTGTTCCCTGGACATTGCTGTTATCCTGTTCTTTTTTCAAGATGCCCAGATTTCATATTGTTCAAACACACATGCTCTACAAACAATTTGTGCAGCTGACACAATCACAGGGTGCTGAGGCGACATTCATCCTCCTCAGTTTAGGAAGAAGATGATGGGATTAAGAGATTAAAGTAAAGACAGGCATAGGAAATCACAAGGGTGTTGATTGGGGAAGTGATAAGTGTCCATGAAATGTTCACAATTTATGTTCAGAGATTGCAGTAAATACAGGCATAAGAAATTATAAAAGTATTAATTTGGGGAACTAATAAATGTCCATGAAATCTTCACAATTTATGTTCTTCTGCCACGGCTTCAGCCAGGCCCTCCATTCAGGGTCCCTGACTTCTCACAACACCACATTTTTCTGTCTTCTTCTGAACCCTTCAAACTGTGCTAATATCTGCCTGTTACCCAGTTCCAAAGTCGCTTCCACATTTTTGGGTATCTTTTCAGCAATACCCCACTCTATTGGTACCAATTTACTGTATTAGTCCATTTTCACGCTGTTGATAAAGACATATCCAAGACTGGGAAGAAAAAGAGGTTTAATTGAACTTACAGTTTCACATGGCTGGGGAGCCCTTAGAATCATGGTGGGAGGAGAAAGGCACT
>NW_016867307.1:0-1193 GCF_001698545.2 Rhinopithecus bieti | reverse complement strand
CTCACTGCAACCTCCACCACCTGGGTTCAAGCAATTCTCCCACCTCAGCCTTCTGAATACCTGGGATTACAGGCACCCACCATCACGCCTGGCTAATTTTTTTTTTTTTGTATTTTAGTAGAGACGGGGTTTCACTGTGTTAGCCAGGATGGTCTCCATCTCCTGATCTCGTGATCCGCCCGCCTCTGCCTCCCAAAGTGCTGGGATTACAGGCTTGAGCCACCGCGCCCGGCTGTTTCAAATATTTTCTAATGTCTTGTGATATCTTCTTAGTTCCTTGATTTTTTCGGAATGTGTTAATTTCCACAAATATTTGAAATCACCAAATTTTCCTCCAGTTTATTTTCTTCTATTTATTTGTAATTTTATTTCATTGTGGTTAGAGAACACACTTTGTGTGATGTCAAAGCTTTTACATTTATTAAGCCTTGATGGCCAAACATGTGGGACATCTTAGAAAATACTCCATGTGCACTTAGAAGAATGTGTATTGTAGTGTTGGGTGGAGTGTTCTATACATACCTGTTAGACCTAGTTGGTTTACAGTTTTGTTTAGGTCTTTTATTTTCTTGTTCATTTTGTGCCTGTTTGTTCTATTCATGATTGAAAGCTGGGTATTAAAATCTCCAAGTATTTCAAAAACTCAAATTATTGTCATTGACTTGCATGTTTTGCATTTCAATTCTTCATCTATAAAGTTTTTGCTTTATATATTTTGCAGCTCTATTGTTAGATGAATATATATATATATATAATTATGTCTTTCTGATGGATTCACATTTGTATTATGTTAGACATCTATTTGTCACTAGTAGCAACTTTTTCTTAAATTCTATTTTTTTCTGATATTAGTAGAATCACTTGAGTTATCTTCTTGGTACATTTTATATGACATATCTTTTTTCTTCTTTTTACTTTCAGCCAACTTACTTGTGTGTTTGAATCTAAAGTATGTTTTGTGGATGCCATATTATTTCTAACTTTTAATTGTAGTGTTTGATCTGTATGTATTTAATGCAATTACTGATTTAAAGCTGTCATTTTTTCACTAGTTTCTTACATCTTTTGCTTTTCTATTCATCCTTTGCTGCCTTCCTTTATGTTAAATAGGTATTTTTTAGCCTACCATTGTAATTTCCTTATTATTTCTTTTACTTTTTTTAAAAGTTATTTTCTATTCGTTGCTTTGGGGA
>NW_016867306.1:0-912 GCF_001698545.2 Rhinopithecus bieti | reverse complement strand
TATCAAATATATATATATATGTATCAGACTCAGGGAAAATAAATTTGGTTTAGTCTACAGGCTCCTACATTCTTGTTTACCAATAGGCTGTTGATGACTGGATTATGAAAAGGCTGACAAAAATCTTGGAAAATATTAACAGACTTCAGATAAACTTGCAGCAGATAGTACCACACAACACACCTCCTCCTAAGCTTTTATTTAAAAATACTTATAAAGCTTAAAAAAACAAAAACATTAAAGTCGTAGAGACCAATTATTAAGCATATAGGAACATGATATTCATGTATCATTAACATAAGAAATCTTTCAAGATCTGTTTTCTATCTCAGTCTAAATCAGGGGTCTGGAGTTGTGTCGTTAAAAAACTAGCCTCAAACAGCTCTGTGCATGCATAATAGCTTTATATGTGTTCCCATTGTTGGTCCAGTTACCTGATTTATAATTCTTCCTTACCTGAATGACTTTATTAGAACAGAAAACACATTAATATTGCCTTAGGAATTAAATCAATTAAACACTGATGATCAGCTACATTTATCATGTAATTTAATCTGCTTTTTTGTATATTAGCTTTTACATATGGAATTGGGTATCTCAGGATTCCTAATATATAAAAGACCTGCATAAGAAAAAAACATTTGATGATATGCATAAAATCACAATCACAATAATTGGACCATAATTAGACTGGTTAAGAGATTAGGAATATATGCTCATTTGTAAGTGATAAGTGATTATATAAAGAGAAAACATGGGTTAAGTAACATAGTAACATTAATTTTTTTATATCAACAAATTACTTATCCCAAGTCCTTAAAAGTTTATGTTTAAAAAAACAGGTCAAGATGAAGAAATAAACTTGTAGTTTAAACTTCCACATGTGCTCCTTTGGGTGGTTTTGCCTTGGAT
>NW_016867305.1:0-351 GCF_001698545.2 Rhinopithecus bieti | reverse complement strand
CATGGAAACTGAACAATCTGCTCCTGAATGATTACTGCATAATTAATGAAATTAAGGCAGAAACAAATAAGTTCTTTGAAACCAATGAGAACAAAGACAAAATGTATTGGAATCTCTGGGACACAGCTAAAGCAGTGTTTAGAGGGAAATTTATAGCACTAAATGCCCACAGGAGAAAGGGGGAAAGATCTAAAATTGACACCCTAACATGACAATTAAAAGAACTAGAGAAGCAAGAGCAAATAAATTCAAAAGCTAGCAGAAGTCAAGAAATAACTAAGATCAGAGAAGAACTGATAGAGATAGAGACACAAAAAACCCTTCAAAAAAATCAATGAATCCAGTAGCTGG
>NW_016867304.1:0-1595 GCF_001698545.2 Rhinopithecus bieti | reverse complement strand
TAGCACTGACCAGAGGTGAGGGAATGAGCTCGCTGGGCTGAGTCTTCTCATCCAGGCCTCACAGTGCTCAGCCCGGGGCCTGGGTCTCCTCCAGTCCCACTCTACCGCTTGTTCCCCACTCCATCAAGGTCCCAGAAAGTCCGTTTGTCAATCAGCAAGTGATCCCAGTCCCAAAGTGATTTTAAGATCAAAGTACCCAGTTATCCAAGCAGCAGTGTGATTACACCTTTCAATCTGAGAAAAGGGGTCATGGTGATCACTTTCTGATAGGAGCTCATGGGTGCCCTTGGGTAGCTCCCAAATGAAAACTTGGCTGAAGTGACTTTACAAACGGCCAGTTGTGCCTACAAGCTGGACAGATGGTGGGGGGCCCCTGGGGTGAGCGACGGTCCAATGCCTTCAACAAGGTTGTTCCATTGATCATAGTCTTCTTTCAGGTCTGAATAGGAAAAACACAGGAACGTTAGACAAATCATTGTGAGGTTTGGTCAAAGAGTAGCTGACATGCATTGAGGGGGTCATCCTAGAGAGAGGAGTGCCTGGGATACCAAAAGGACTGATTTTAGTGGGGTTGTGTGGTGGTGGCGGTAAGGATAACTATGATTTATTCAGTGCCTTTATAAATCACTTACATAATCCATGACAATTCAATAACAATAACAGAGGGTAACATTTATTGATGGAGAATTCATTCTAGGGATTGTACTAAATGCTTTACATTCATGGTTTCATTTAATTTTCACCATATCCCTATGAACTAATGATTACTACTAGTCCTATCCTATAATTCAGGAAACTGAGGCTCAGGGAAGCTACCTGAGTTGCCCAAGGTCATTACAGCTGTTAAGTGGTAGAGACAGAATTCAAACCCAGGTCAGAGATGGCTGGGCATGGTGGCTCACGCCTGTAACCCTAGTGCTTTGGGAGGCTGAGGCAGGAGGATCACTTGAGGCTAGGAACTCCTAGACCAGCCTGGACAACATAGCAAGACCTCAACTCTACACAAAAATAAAGAAATTAGCTAGGTATGGTGGTGTGTGCTTTAAGTCCTACCTACTCAGGAGGCCAAGATGGGAGGATTCCTAGAGGCAAGGAGTTGGAGGCGGCAGTGAGCTGTGATAATGCCACTGCACTCCAACCTGGGCAACAGCAAGACCACGTCTCGAAAAAAAAAAAAAAGGCAGAGAAAATGAAAAGTCTAGTTCCAGGCTCAAGGAAGTTACTACGCAAAAAGCAGTGTCTCAAAAAAAAAAAAAAAAAAAAAAAAAAAAAAAAAGCCGGGCGCGGTGGCTCAAGCCTGTAATTCCAGCACTTTGGGAGGCCGAGGCGGGTGGATCACGATGTCAGGAGATCAAGACCATCCTGGCTAACATGGTGAAACCCCGTCTCTACTAAAATACAAAAAACTAGCCGGGCGTGGTGGCGGGCGCCTGTAGTCCCAGCTACTCGGAGGCTGAGGCGGGAGAATGGCGTGAACCCGGGAGGCGGAGCGTGCAGTGAGCCGAGATCCGCGCCACTGCACTCCAGCCTGGGCGACACAGCAAGACTCCGTCTCAAAAAAAAAAAAAAAAAAAAAAAAAAAAAAGAAAAAAGAA
>NW_016867303.1:0-201 GCF_001698545.2 Rhinopithecus bieti | reverse complement strand
GTATATGTATGTATACATATTTGTATATATGTGTGTGTATATATGTATTTGTATATATGTGTATGTGTGTTATGTGTGTGTGTATATGTATTATATATATATTTGTATATATGTGTATGTGTGTATATATGTATGTATATATGTATTTGTATATATATTTGTATATATGTGTATGTGTGTATATATGTATGTATATATGTA
>NW_016867302.1:0-977 GCF_001698545.2 Rhinopithecus bieti | reverse complement strand
ACTACATTATATATAATTCTTGGTGAATGTATTTTTCATATATATAGATAAGGATAGTGAAATATATATTTTCATATATGAATGGGATCATACCATTTCTATTTAAATACTATTCAGTCATCTATGTCTTGTACTTAATATACTATAAGCATCAGTATAAGCATCTCACATTCAATAGATAGAGCTCTTCCTTATTCCTTTTTTTTTTTTTTTTTTTTTTTTTTGAGACAGAGTCTCACTCTTGTTGCTCAGGCTGGAGTGCAATGGCACGATCTTGGCCCACCACAACCTTTGCCTCCTGGGTTCAAGCGATTCTCCTGCCTCAGCCTCCTGAGTAACTGAGATTACAGGCATGCAACACCACACCTGGCTAATTTTGTATTTTTAGTAGAGACGGGGTTTCTTCATGTTGGTTAGGCTGGTCTCGAACTCCTGACCTCAGTTGGTTCACCCACCTCGGCCTCCCAAAGTGCTGATTACAGGCGTGTGCCACCATGCCTGGCCTTCCTCATTCCTTTGTAAAGCTATTTATAGAAGTATTCTGGACCAGTACCATATTAATTGTATTTTAAATTATTTTCCATTTTTATATTATCACTACTGCCATGATATGTATTTAGTTTATGAAACATTTTATAGTGTACAATTATTTCCTGTGGCTAAAAACTTAGATGTGGAATTTCTCTGTAAATGAGGCTACATAAAAATTTTCTCACTAATTTCTCTGTCATCCTCCGAAAATACTAAATCAATTAACCTTGTTGCAAACACTGTGTGATAGTAATATTTTCCACCACTCTTTAAATCACTGGATATTATCTATGGTTTTAAATTTCAGTGATCTAAAAGAAGAAAAGAAGTATTTTATATTTACATGATTAATTCATCTTTTTTTATCTTGTAAATTGCTGTATATGTGAACTTTGTTCATTTTAATTTGGGAGTTGTTCTTTTCTCCTAAATTTGAAAGAACTATT
>NW_016867301.1:0-980 GCF_001698545.2 Rhinopithecus bieti | reverse complement strand
ATAAAAGAGTCTGGAAATAAGATTTCAGACTTCTTTCATTTTCTTTATGTATGCATAGTACAAAATTAAAGCACATTTTAAATGCTTAAAGAATTACATTTCAAAAAAACTTTACCTGAATCTCTGTTATGGGAAAGGTCACTTTCTACCAAGTATTACAATTACTTTCGCCCTTCCCATCTGCTCCAGTAGACTCTTTGAGGGCAGCTTCCAGGTCTGATTCTTCCCTCACTGTACCAGCTAATGGAAAATATAGTGGCCCCAGGATCAGGGAATCTGAATTTGAGTCCCAGTTCCTTCTAAGTAGCTTGTTGCTTTTCCCAGGTCTCTTAACATTGCTGGGCTTCAGTTTCCTCATCTATAAAGTCAGAGGGCTGATATATAGAGAGCTGTATTCAGCTCTGATATCTGTATCCCCTTTATCAGTGGATTTCAACTGCAAGAGCAGGGGAAAGCAATGCCACTGATATTATTTTGAAGCCATACTATCTAATTCCTTTAAGAGTAATACAACAGACAGGGCAAAGTAAATTCACAGTAAGCTGCTGAAGTACCTAGGAAATTTATTGTTAAAGCAGATAGTCTTTCCCTCAATCCAATCTACATTTACTATTTCAAAGAATGTAAAGCAATAGCCTGTGCCAGTATTTTATGTCTCTAAAAACCAGTACTGCAATAATGTGTATGTTAATCATTACTTAAGCATTATACATAATACATTACTGAATTCAGTATGATACTCATCCCCATTCTGACTTCAAAATTTTTCTCTCATGAAATCTGTCATCTATATATCACTTCACTTTTATTGCCCTTAATGCAAACAGGATTTTAAATAAGTAAATTCTTAAAGATATAAAAGACACATATGTGGTACATGTTTCTTAGATTTAGCATTTTGTCTTACAAACTAAGGAACTGTTGCCTACATAATGATCACTTTAAATAACTCTATTAGGGAAATGGTTGCCCATTTTCTC
>NW_016867300.1:0-203 GCF_001698545.2 Rhinopithecus bieti | reverse complement strand
CCCCCCTCTCCTCACCACCCCTCCTCTTTTTCTTTCTTGTCTTTCTTTCTTTCCACAGTCTAGATCTGCTGTCACTCAGACTGGAGTTCAGTAACACGATCTTGGCTCACTGCAACTTCTGCCTCCTGGGCTCAAGGCCTTCCAGGTTCAAGAGACCTTCCTACCTCAGCCTCCCGAATAGCTGGGATTACAGGCATGTGTCA
>NW_016867299.1:0-978 GCF_001698545.2 Rhinopithecus bieti | reverse complement strand
TAAAAAAGAAAGAAAGCAAGAAATCATATCACTGTACTCTCTTCAGTAACAACAATCTGTCAGTCTGTGCATGAGCCAGTAACGTATTGCTGCTTTAATTTCTGCAGATTTGTGTTAAAGCTGAGTGTCTGGTAAGGCTGTTATGTTTGATCACTCTCCATTTTCAGAACTTTCCTAGATAATCTCTAATGTCTATTTTCTTACATACATTTTATTCTCATGTTGTCAAGTTCCCAAATTGTTTAAATTTCAATGCTGGTGCATAAAATTTACAGTTTAATTTGCAAGAATTGGCACTATTACTATGTTGTACTTCTCTATTCAAAAATAAAATATACGTCTCTATTTGTTCATATTCTGTTTATGTTTGTTACCTGAGTTTTATAGCTTTCTTCATACAATGCTGACGAATTCCTTTTTACATTTATGTCTATGCATTTCACATTTTGTGGCCATTGAAAATTGAAAGCTTTCTTTAATTATATTTTAAGCTAGTTATCTCTTATCTATGGACAAACTACTGATTTCTGTATGTTATGGAGACAGTCACCTCACTGAACATTTTGTTACTTTTAGTAGTTTTCACGTTATTATTTGAGTTTGCAGAAGACAAATTCTATCATCTGCAAGTAATACTAATTTTTCTTCATTCCTTTTAATATTTGGTTTTCATAGCTTCAATTTTAATAAATGATTTTCTTTTATTCTCAGAAAAAATTTTGTTGATCACTGTACTTACCGAATTGAAAACAAATGTTGTATTTGAATCATCATAGAGTAGCCGTTAATTAAGTGGGTCATATTGTATGCTAGACAAGGCCAGATAAGCATGAATTAATGGCTAGGGAATTCTGAAACCCTGCACTACACACAAACACTAAAATGAATCTCATTGTTATTGTTCAACAGAGATGAAATGTACACTGACAATGTTAATTTATCACTTAATTGTTCTCATTTTTCTTTTTTTTTTTTTTA
>NW_016867298.1:0-907 GCF_001698545.2 Rhinopithecus bieti | reverse complement strand
CAGAGCAAGACTCCGTCTCAAAAAAAAAAAAAAACTGTAACACTCAAGAGTTGTTGTGGAAAGTAAAAGTTCCTCTTCAAAGTTTCCCTTTTGTTAGAAGATAATAATAATAATAACAAATATTAGAAATAATAGTTTCTCTTAAAGACTAACTTTCTTCAAAGCCTTCTTGCTTTTCTTAATAACTTTTGTGAAGCCCTATCCTATGTAGCTGTTAATAAGGGAATAAGTACATTCTATGTCCTTGTACTTTAACCAAGATACTTGTGCTGGACGTGCTCACAAGCATGTCCCAACTCACAGCCTATGCCCTTTCCTTATTTGGGAATATTATTACTTTTCTAAGTCCTTTTTAAGCAACTTCCTCTTTGCCTCTGTTCTCCATTGCTTTTACCTATTTACAAAAGCTTTTAAGCTGTTAGCCAATTGGGTTCAGTTTAGATTGTGAGGTCTGGCTCCAACCAACGGAGATCAGACACAGCAGTAAGGACCCAGTGCATAAGGAATAAATATGCCTGCCTTTCCTTTGTTCATTGTGCTCTCATGGCAGGATTACTAACGGGCAGCACCCTTTCTGCAGAAAGTAAAATTACTTAGCTGAGGAAACTTATTGTCTAAATGTTGATTTTTCCTTGCAGTACCGAGAAACAAACATTTTACATATAACAGTTGTCAAGGGAAGATAGACAGTCTCAGCAGGTATCATACTCCAGGGGCTTCAGAATGGTGAGTGGGGAGTTCTGGTACTCAGAGTGGGTACATGGCAGCCTTGCAGACCACAACATGGGGATCCTGGAGAGGGAGTCCAGGCCTTAGAAAAGAATCAATTTCTGAGGAGTATGTAAGTGGGGGGCAAAATTAAAGTTTTGCAGGACCTGAAGCTTGTAAAACTTGGGGAAACCCCTTT
>NW_016867297.1:0-358 GCF_001698545.2 Rhinopithecus bieti | reverse complement strand
ACCCTCCAAGTGAAGGACCAAGCTATAACTACCCGAGTTCAGGTAAGAAACCTCGTCTACACAGTCAAAATCAACCCAACTGTAGAGCTAAGCTCAGGTTTCAGGAAGGAGCTCCTTGACATCTCTGACCGTCTAGAGAACAACCAGACGAGGATGGCCACCTACCTGGCAGAACTCCTGGTCCTCAACTATGGCACCCATGTCATCACCAGTGTCGACGCTGGGGCTGCTCTTATTCAGGAGGACCACATCAAGACCTCCTTCCTCCAAGACAGCCAGAGCAGTCGTAGTGCCGTGACTGCCTCTGCTGGACTTGCCTTCCAAAACACCGTGAACTTCAAATTTGAGGAAAACTATA
>NW_016867296.1:0-911 GCF_001698545.2 Rhinopithecus bieti | reverse complement strand
AAAGTGCTAGGATTACAGGCTTGAGCCACCGCGCCCGCCCAAACCTACATCTTAAAACACAACTCCAATCTCACACTCCCAGAAAGTGAGAAACAGAAGAAAACCAAACCCTATGATTACCAATTCAATCCAGAACACTGGGAGACAAAGGAGGCTTTGAAGGAGAAGGGCAGGCGACCAACATCTTCTGTGAACACTGTCCAAGTTAGCTTCATCAAGAGCTTGGGAAGTGGACGTTTTGTCACGCTCGTTTTGCCGATGGGCAACTACTGTTATGGGTGGTGAATCCCTACGGGTCTGCAGCAACCTCAATTCTTGCCTCCTCAGACAAAAGTATTCCACTGAGAAGCATAAGGCAGAGGAGAGACCCAGGCAAGTTTTAGAGCAGGAGAGAAAGTTTATTAAAAAACTTTAGAGCAGGAATGAAAGGAAGGAAAGTACACTTGGAAGAGGGCCAAGTGGGCAACTTCAGAGATCAAGCGTGCGGTTTGACTTTTTGACTTGGGGTTCTATACATTGGCGTACTTCCGGGGTCTTGCATTCCCCGCTCCTGTGTTCTTCCCTTGGGGTGGGCTGTCCACATGCGCAGTGGCCAGCCAGCTCTTGGGAGGGGAGCATGCGCAGTGTGTGTTTACTAGAGTTGTACGCATGCTCACTTGAGGCGTTCTACTCTTACCAGTTAAATGTTACTAGAAGGTCATATACCAGTTAACCTCTACCACCATTTTGCTGCTTTTTTTTTTCTTTTTTGGAGACAGAGTCTCGCTCTGTTGCCCAGGCTGGAGTGCAGTGGCACGATCTTGGCTCACCACAACCTCCGCCTCCCGGGTTCAAGCCGTTCTCTGCCTTAGCTTCCCGAGTAGCTGGGATTAGAGGCACGTGCCGCCATGCCCTGCTAATTTTTGTTTTTG
>NW_016867295.1:0-764 GCF_001698545.2 Rhinopithecus bieti | reverse complement strand
GTGGTTTTTTTGGAGACAGAATCTCACTCTGTCACCCAGGCTGGAGTGCAGTGGCATGATGTCTGCTCACTGCATCCTCCGCCCCTGGGTTCAAGCAGTTCTCCTGCCTCAGCCTCCCTAGCAGCCAGGATTACAGACATGCACTACCATGGCTGGCTAATTTTGTATTTTAGTAGAGATGGGGTTTCACCATATTGGCCAGGCTGGTCTTGAACTCCTCACCTCAAGTGATCTGCCTGCCTTGGGCTCCCAAAGGGCTGGGATTACAGGCATGAGCCAACGCACCAGGCCACAATTAAGCTTAAAACCACTGAGTTAAGGAATTTCAGGTGTGTGCCACACTGGATTATAAATGCCTAAAACATACAAGTTAGTAAGCAAATTACAAAATTACTATTATAACAATTTATTGTTTTCTTTTATGGCATTCTTATCGCTTATTTTACTGTTGGTTTTAAAACTTGTTCTTATTGTAATATGATACTTCATTTTTTTCTAGGTTACATTTAGTAACACTGAAAATGATCGTCATTTCTCCCACCTCTCATCCTTGGAATGGGAGATGAGTTTTCGCACTGAAATGGTTAGGTTTCTTCTTCTAACGAATTAATTTGTGGTTTAACAATAGCGAGACTATGAGGTAGAAATGTATTAGGCATTGAAACAAACTTTTGGTGAGCTGCACTGTTTTATAAGCTATAACTCAGGTTTATTATTTAAATAGTAAAGTGTTTGAGATTATTTTTCTGTTACTTATTTCATTA
>NW_016867294.1:0-979 GCF_001698545.2 Rhinopithecus bieti | reverse complement strand
TTTTGAGACAGAGTCTCACTCTGTTGTCCAGGCTGGAAGGCAGTGGCACAATCTTGGCTCATTGCAACCTCTGCCTCTCGGGTTCAGGTGATTCTCCTGTCTCAGCCTCCCAAGTAGCTGGGATTACAGGCACTGGCCACCACGCCTGGCTAATTTTTGTCTTTTTGTATTTTGTTTTGTTTTGTTTTTTTGTTTTGAGACAGAGTCTCGCTCTGTAGTCCAGGCTGGAGTGCAGTGGCGCGATCTCAGCTCACTGCAACCTCCGCCTCCCGGGTTCAAGCGATTCTCCTGCCTCAGACTCCCAAGTAGCTGGGATTACAGGTGCATGCTGCCACGCCTGGCTAATTGTATTTTTAGTAGAGATGGGGTTTTGCCATGTTGGTCAGACTGATCTCGAACTTCTGACCTCTCGATCCGCCCGCCTTGGCCTCACAAAGTGCTGGGATTACAGGCATGAGCCACTGTGCCCGGCCCTGGCTAATTTTTGTACTTTTAGTAGAGATGGGGTTTCGCCGTGCTGACCAGGCTGGTCTTGAACTCCTGACCTCGTGATCTGCCCGTCTCGGCCTCCCAAAGCACTGGGATTACAGGTTTGAGCCACTGCACTCGGCCTTTTTTTTTTTTTTTTTTTTTTTTGAGACAGGGTCTCACTCTGTCACCCAGACTGGAGTGCAGTGGCACAATCTCAGCTCACTGCAACCTCCGCCTCCCAGGCTCAAGTGATTCTCCTGCCTCAGCCTACCAAGTAGCTGGTATTACAGGCGCGTGCCACTACCACTCAACTAATTTTTGTATTTTTAGTAGAGATGGGGTTTCACCATGTTGGCCAGGCTGCTCTTGAACTCCTGACCTCAAATGATCCACCTGCCTCGGCCTCCCAAAGTTCTGGAATTACAGGCATGAGCCACCGTGCCTGGCCCGATTTGGCTTTCTAATGCTCTTGCTGCATACCTAACATTTTCTTCTATTTTATGACATC
>NW_016867293.1:5797-7637 GCF_001698545.2 Rhinopithecus bieti | reverse complement strand
AAAAAAAAAAGAAAAGAAAATATTGAGATCAATGAAAATAAAACATAACCTATCAAAACTGATGGCATGCAGCTAAGGCACTGCTGGAAGGTAAAATTTGCAACTGTAAATGCTGATATGAAAAGAAGATCTCAAATCAATAACCTAATATTCTACCTTAAGAAACTAGAAAGAGAGGCCGGGCGCGGTGGCTTAAGCCTATAATCCCAGCACTTTGGGAGGCCGAGGTGGGCGGATCACAAGGTCAGGAGATCGAGACCATCCTGGCTAACACGGTGAAACCCCGTCTCTACTAAAAAATACAAACAACTAGCCAGGCGAGGTGGCGGGCACCTGTAGTCCCAGCTACTCGGGAGGCTGAGGCAGGAGGATGGCGTGAACCCGGGAGGCGGAGCTTGCAGTGAGCTGAGATCTGGCCACTGCACTCCAGCTTGGGTGACAGAGCGAGACTCCGTCTCAAAATAAAAAAAAGAAACTAGAAAGAGAAGACCAAACAAATTTAAAGCAAACAAAAGGAAGAAAATAAAAGCTTGGGGAAAATAAAGCAGAAACTAGAAAGACAACAGAAAATTAATGAAACTAAAAGCTGGTTCTTCAAAAGAACCAACAAAATGTGAAAACCTTTAGCTAGACTGACTAAGGAAAAGGGGCAAGGCACAAGTGCTTCATATCAGTAATGGAAGTGGGGACATCACTGTTGCTTTTGGGAAAATAAGAAGGATTATTTAAAAATATGCCAACAAACTAGAAACCTAGGAGAAGGTTCGAGCGCTCATGCTTTCTGGTTTCAAAGCTTTACTACACAGCTACAGTAACGGAGACAGCAGGTACCGCTCTACGGCAAAAGACCTAAATCACCGAGTCCACGCACACTTGCCTTGCAGCTTCATCTCAGAGAGCAGCTGAGCAGCCAGCACCTGCACCCGAGGGGCGGGCCCCGGGGCTTCCTTCCCAGTCCAGCCTCTCAGCTCCTGTCGGTGGCTTAGCACGTGCACCACAGAGCCAACCAGATCCTCTGTAAACTTTAAGATCACAATTTCACCATTAAAAACAGTTCCACCATAACCCGAGACCTCCGTCATGTCCACATGAGAATGGCAATTTTCTTTAATGCCAACTATGATGTGCCATAATGTGGGGAAAGGTCATGCAATGTATGTAGTTACTCATTTTTCTAATGATACACTTGGCTGGCCTAGAAGTTTTCCCAACGCCTTCGTCCAGGCCTTCTGACCTCAGCCCAACAGTATTAGGGTTTCGGGCTCCCCGAGGATGCACAGCTCCACAGTGCCTACTGTCTTCATCGCTCAAACCAACAGGACGATTTGCTGAGGCCCAGGAGCTCCCCCTCCAGAAAATCCCTGATCTCCCCAAATTTGGTTGAGATCTAAGGTTTATTTTGCTGAGTTTTACTTGCTTCCAAAAAGGGAGGCAAGTCTTCCTGTTTCCGCAACGACAGAGGGCAGGCAACTACTTTCTGGAGTTGCTGCTCGCTTCCAACAGAGAAGGAGAGTTTGAGGTTTTCCGGCTTCTAAGATGGCAGAGGGCAATCTGCAGCCTGGGAAAGTAGCTGAATTGGGGTTTTGTCTTAAAAATTCTCCTGACGACTAAAACTTAAGATTAACAACCAACTGGTCTTCATTTCTCCTTACCATTAGCGCACTCAGTAATTGTAGAAACCGTGTGAGTGCGAGTTTGTTTTGCTGAACTTTTTTTGAGACGGAGTCTCGCTGTGTCTCCCGGACTGGAGTGCAGTGGCTGGATCTCAGTTCACTGCAAGCTCCGCCTCCCGGGTTTAAGCCATTCTCCTGCCTCAGCCTCCCGAGTAGCTGGGACTACA
>NW_016867293.1:0-1985 GCF_001698545.2 Rhinopithecus bieti | reverse complement strand
AAAAAAAAAAAAAAAAAAAATACACTAACACACTAAAGAATTTGTTAAAACAAGATTCTTTTAAGATACTGATTAATAAAATCACAAGAGGTTTTAATTTTTTTAACCCAAAAGTTGAACTTTTACTGCATTTTGCTGTTTTCTCTTTGAGAAGACCTGAGATAATAACTCCCTCCTTCAACTTTTCGTCAGCTCCTGAACGTTTTCCCCTCAAGTTCTAACTGCTGTTGTGGCCTGATGCCAAAATGTTTTCCTCTTAAAATCCAAAAGAAATGTTTTCTTCTAATGTAACATTTTGTGCTCTTGACTTTTTAAAATATGTCTAAATTGTTCTATGAAACTGAAAACCTTTATGACCCAGGACACACTCTTCCTATGTCTGATTAATTCAAGTACCATTTTCATTAGTTCTGCAGGTTACCTAGACTCCCTCCCTATAGGGCAAAGCAATCACACCCACAGCAGGTTTTTGTTTTTGTTTTGCGCCTTTAGGTAACTGGTCTAACAAACATTTTTTGTTTGTTTTTGAGATGGAGTCTCACTCTGTCGCCCAGGCTGGAGTACAGGGGTGCTATCTCAGCTCACTGCAACCTCCGCCTCCCAGGTTCAAATGATTCTCCTGCCTCAGTCTCCTAAGTAGCTGGGACTACAGGCATGTGCCACCACACCCAGCTAATTCTTATAATTTTTAGTAGAGACGGGGTTTCACCATATTGGCCAGGCTGGTCTCAAATTCCTGACCTTGTGATCCGCCCACCTTGGCCTCCCAAAGTACTGGGATTATAGGCATGAGCCACTGCCCCGGCCAGATTTTATGAGTGTGTGTGTGTGTGTGTGTGTTTTGGTTTTTGAGACGGAGTCTCACTCTGTCGCCCGGGCTGGAGTGCGGTGGCGCGATCTCCACCCACTGCAAGTTCCGCCTCTGGGTTCACGCCATTCTCCTGCCTCAGTCTCCCAAGTAGTTGGGACTACAGGCGCCCGCCACCACGCCCAGCTAGTTTTTTTTTTTTTGTATTTTTAGTAGAGACGGGGTTTCACCATGTTAGCCAGGCTGGTCTTGATCTCCTGACCTCGTGATCTACCCACCTCGGCCTCCCAAAGTGCTGGGATTACAGGCGTGAGCCACTGCGCCTGGCCCAGATTTTAAGTTTTATTGAAATATTTCCCATCCCATTATTAAGTTACTTGCTTAGAAAACAGTCAAAGCTAAACTTTCTCTTTTAAGCTATTTACAGTTTTTAACAAAGTATACTCTAGTGAGCAAAATTTAAAACATAATCCCTTTCTCTCTACCTAATTTCCCCAAAATTTCGACACTATTTGTGAGTATTCTTAATTTATGGCAATATAATTATTTGCATACATTCAATAAGAATCTATTTTCTTTTATAACAGGACATAATTGGAGACACTGGTTATTTCACGAAGGCTTTGACTGGAACAGCATTTTCAGATTACCTTGAGAAAACAAAGCTGACCTATAGAGCTGATAAAAGCCACTGGACAAACTGGCCTCACACTTTGTCCTTTACAGGGTCCTGACATGTGGTAAGTAAAGGATGTCACTTTCTGACAGGCCCAAATACTCCAAGTTTTCTTGGAACCTCAAAGAAAGAGGAATTCACCCAAGTCACATGGGTATCTACAGGTACAGATGCATTCTTGGCTAGCCTTGGGGCTTTTCCAAAGGTCTAATCTAAAAGAAAACAAACAGGCCCGGCGCGGTGGCTCAAGCCTGTAATCCCAGCACTTTGGGAGGCCGAGACGGGCAGATCACGAGGTCAGGAGATCGAGACCATTGTGGCTAACACAGTGAAACCCCGTCTCTACTAAAAAAATACAAAAAACTAGCCGGGCGAGGTGGCGGGCGCCTGTAGTCCCAGCTACTCGGGAGGCTGAGGGAGGAGAATGGAGTAAACCCGGGAGGTGGGGCTTGCAGTGAGCTGAGATCCGGCCACTGCACTCCCGCCTGGGCGACAGAGTGA
>NW_016867292.1:0-360 GCF_001698545.2 Rhinopithecus bieti | reverse complement strand
GTGTCTGTGTCTGTGTGTGTGTGTGTGTGTGTGTGTGTGTGTGTGTGTCTGTGTCTGTGTGTGTGTGTGTCTGTGTGTGTGTGTGTCTGTGTGTGTGTGTGTGTCTGTGTGTGTGTGTGTCTGTGTGTGTGTGTGTGTGTGTCTGTGTGTGTGTGTGTCTGTGTGTGTGTGTGTGTGTGTGTGTGTGTGTGTGTGTGTGTGTGTGTGTGTGTGTCTGTGTGTGTGTGTCTGTGTCTGTGTGTGTGTATGTCTGTGTGTGTGTGTGTCTGTGTCTGTGTCTGTGTGTGTGTATGTCTGTGTGTGTGTGTGTCTGTGTGTGTGTGTGTCTGTGTGTGTCTGTGTCTGTGTGTGTGTCTGTGT
>NW_016867291.1:0-1304 GCF_001698545.2 Rhinopithecus bieti | reverse complement strand
ATGGCAAAAACCACAATCACTTTTGCACCAACCTAATAGATCGGGTAGGCCAGAGGCAAATATGCTGGAAAATAAAGTGATAAAAGAACTACAGAGATGAAACCATAATTTTCATTGTAAATTTAATGATTTTGTGGCTCTGGAGTTGTTGACAAGTTAATACTTTAAAGTAAAACATTCCTATCATTGTCCTTTTGTTCTTCGAATAAATAAAAAAAAGGATCTTCGCCTTTCTAACTATGGTGGTTTCTAAATAGTATGAGATGGCCAAAGTAAGAGGATTGCTTGAGGCAAGGAGTTTGAGACCAGTCTGGGCGGCACAGCAACACCCTGTCTCTACAAAAAAAATTTTTTTTTTTTTTTGAGGCATGGTCTCACTGTCAGCCAGGCTGGAGTGCAGTGGTGTGATCATGGCTCACTATCACCTTGACCTCCTGGGCTCAGGCAATCCTCCCACCTCAACCTCCCCAGTAGCTGGGACTACAGTCATATGCCACCACACCTGGCTAATTTTTATAATTTTTGTGGAGATAAAGTCTTGCCATGTTGCCCAGTCTGGTCCCGGGCTCAAGTGATTCACTCCCCCTTGGCCTCTCATAGCGCTCAGTGTGCTGGCATCTGTTTGTAGTACCAGCTATTGGAGTGGCTGAAGCAGGAGGATCACTGGATTCTTCTGCAGTGAGCTATGATCACACTACTTCACTCTAGCCTGAGTGACAGAGCAAGATCCTGTCTCTAAGTAAATACATAAGCAAATAAATAGTATGAAATGAAGAAAAAAGTTGACAAATACATGGTGAATGTGATCAATATGAATCATCAAACTATCCAAAAAATCAATTATGAAGCCTAGGTTGTTCCAAATAGCTTTGTTTAGATATAGACTATGTCTTCACATTAATAGATACTAACTAATTCAGATGCATGAGTACAAAAAAATAATTTTGAAATAAAACTGGTCTTCCTTAGGATGACTGCATTATCAGAATAGTATCAATTTTTCAGAAGAGCAGGCAGAGGCCAAGGCAGGAGGATCATTTGAGGTCAGGAGTTCGAGACCAGCCTGGACGACATGGCGAAACCCCATCTCTACTAAAAATACAAAAATTAGCTGAGTGTGTTGGCACATGCCTGTAATCTCAGCTACTCGGGAGACTGAGGCAGGAGAATCACTTTAGCCCAGGAGGTGGATGTTGCAGTAAGCTAAGATCAAACCACTGCACTCCAGCCTGGGCAACAAAGTGAGATTCTGTCTCAATAAAAAACAAAAAATAAAAAAATTCAGAAAAGCAAATTTTTTTTTT
>NW_016867290.1:0-204 GCF_001698545.2 Rhinopithecus bieti | reverse complement strand
TGGTAAATTCTTGTCCTGAAATAAATTAACTGGTTGCTTAAAGAAATAAATATTTGTAATAAGTCAGAAAGTTGAGGCATGTCGAAGAATTGTCTGCAAAAGTCATGAAAAAGAAATGTATTATAAAAAAAGAATTTATGCAAAAAATGTTGTATAATTTAAAAGTAACTAGGCCTCCTGAATGTGAAACTCTTGAAAAAAAAA
>NW_016867289.1:0-204 GCF_001698545.2 Rhinopithecus bieti | reverse complement strand
AGAGTTACAGTGTTCTTTTCATTGAGCAGTCTGCTAACACTGTTTTCTCGGAATCTGCTAAGGGATATTTTGGAGCGCATTGAAGCCTATGGTGACAAGGAAATATACTCGAATACAAACTGGAAACAAGCTTTTTGAAAAACTTCTTTGTGATGTGTGAGTTTATCTCACATAATTTCACCTTTCTCTTCATGAAGAAGTTTG
>NW_016867288.1:0-358 GCF_001698545.2 Rhinopithecus bieti | reverse complement strand
AGTGCTCATGAATGGGAGGTTATGCACAGTCCTTGTGGCTGGAGCTTGGGTCGCCGGCTCCATTCACGGGTCTATCCAGGCCACCCTGACCTTCCACCTGCCCTACTGTGGGCCCAACCAGGTAGACTACTTTTTCTGTGACATCCCTGCAGTATTGAGACTGGCCTGTGCTGACACAACTGTCAATGAGCTTGTGACCTTTGTGGACATTGGGGTAGTGGCTACCAGTTGCTTCATGTTAATTCTGCTTTCCTATGCCAACATAGTCCATGCCATCCTGAAGATACGCACTGCTGATGGGAGGCGCAGGGCCTTCTCCACCTGTATATCCCACCTAACTGTGGTCACAGTCTACTAT
>NW_016867287.1:0-350 GCF_001698545.2 Rhinopithecus bieti | reverse complement strand
AATGGCGTGATCTTGGCTCACCCCAACCTCTGCCTCACAGGTTCAAGAGATTCTCCTGCCTCAGCCTCCCTAGTAGCTGGGATCACAGGCTTGTGCCACCACACCCAGCTAATTTTGTATTTCGAGTAGAGACAGGGTTTCTCCATGGTGGTCAGGCTGGTCCTGAGCTCCTGACCTCAGGTGATCTGCCAGCCTCGGCCCCCAAAATGCTGGGATTATAGGCATGAGCAACCACGCCTGGCCTATTTATTATTTTATTTTAGAGACAGGGTCTTTCTTACTCTGTTGACCAGGCTGGAGTGAAGTGGTGTGATCATAGCTCATTGCTGCCTAACTTCTGGGCTCAAGCG
>NW_016867286.1:0-1405 GCF_001698545.2 Rhinopithecus bieti | reverse complement strand
TACAAATTGTAGAGCATGTGTATTTGAACAATATGAAATCTGGCACCTTAAGAACAGGAAAACAGTGATTTTCAGGGAACAAGGGAGATAACCATAAAGTCTGGCTGCCTGTGGGAGGGCAGGACAGAGTGATATTTCTCTTATTACTGAAAACGGGTAAGATAAATATCACTGAATTATTTCTCCAGCAAGGAATATTAATAATTAACAACCCTGGGAAAAGAATGCATTCCCAGAGGAGGCCTCTGAAATGGCCGCTCTGGGGGTTTCTGCCTTATGCAGATGTAGACAGGGATGAAACATGCCCTAGTCTCCTGCAGTGCCCCCAGGTTTGCTAGGATTAGGAAATTCCAGCCTGGCAAATTCTAGACAAACCATTTCTCTGCTCTTGAACGCTGACAATGTGTGTACAGCGGGACAACGAAGTTCATTAGTGATTCTAGTTTCTCCCTGAACTTGTGATCTCCCCCTGACCTCCTGCCTTGTGATCTTTTGTCATCCTTGAATCATGTAATCTCTGTGACCCACACCCTATTTGTACACTCCCTCCTTTTTGAAAATCCCTAATAAAATCTTGCTGGTTTTATGGCTCAGAGGGTATCATGGAACCTGTTGACATGTGATGTCTCCCCCGAACACCCAACTTTAAAATTTCTCTCTTTTGTACTCTTTCCCTTTATTTCTCAGACCAGCCGACTCATAGGGAAAACAGAAAAGGACCCACGTTGACTATTGGGGGTGGGTTTCCCCAATATCCACATGCATGCAGGATCATTTTAAAACCTTTGTTGGCCCCAAACATTTTAATTTTTAAAAGAGATTTTATAATCCTTCTTTGAAACTATTTGTCTACAAATAATTTATTTATTTATGATTGGTGATGATTTCTCTACCATCATCATACATACTTGAGCGTCTCTAAATGAAAATACAAAATACATAAAGTAGTTTTCAATGCAGTTACATTTTCATGAATATTAAATTGAACAATTAATGAAATTGTGTTAATGCTACATTTTGTGGCCATCTAAGTAAGCATTTATCTTCATTCACGTGGTTTATTTCTTAGTTAGGTGTCCATAGTTTCCACTTTTAACTTTTCAAACAAATTTATTGGGTCCTTGAAGAGCTTATAGGGTCCAGATACCCTATCTATAGTGACTGATCTTGTATACAAAGCACCCAGTAAATGTTTATAAATCAGATAGAGAGAAGTTGATGGAGAAACAGGTTTATGATTTTTGACCCTAGGCACTTATAGCTAGAGAAAATTAGCCACATACATGAAAGACCTTTAGAATTAGTTATTTCTATACCATAAAAAGAATTAGTTATTTCTATACCATAAAAGCCTGTATATACAGTCTACCTAGAAAATTGCCTCAGTTTAAAAAAAAGTTTTTTT
>NW_016867285.1:0-358 GCF_001698545.2 Rhinopithecus bieti | reverse complement strand
ATTATAAAGGGTAGAAAACCTTACCTTATGGTCAAACTAATTAAAACTAAGTAGAGATATAAAATTTTATTTAAGAAACTAGCCTTAACATTAAAGATGCATTAAAGCCAACATGAAATTTGGTTTTCTCTTTTGAAGATGATTTTTATGTAATGATAAAAGATAATGAAATGGTTTTGTTTTCTCCTTCGGGTAAATGGCAGGGAGAAAAGGGAAAAGAGAGAAGAGACAAATTTAGTTAGCCTCATACTATCTTTATTGGGTCTTGTTTGGAAAGCTAAGTCTCCTCTATCAGAGTAAAGGTTTTCTTTTTAAACTTTTTTTTGGAATTATCATTTTGGCCAAATGAATAACTTAT
>NW_016867284.1:0-846 GCF_001698545.2 Rhinopithecus bieti | reverse complement strand
ACTGTTTTGAAGTGTGCACATGCCCTCTCCAACTAGAATTACTGGGCTGACTTTATTTCATCTAGACTTTATACTACACCATAATGATTAATCTGCCGAGTCAGCTAGCATCTAAATACCACTTGTAATTTCTACATCCATTGAAGTAACTTATCCTAGCCTTGGAGTTTGTAATTGATAAATGTCCAGTCCTTGTCTACTGTGTCCCTGGGACCTTGGGTATAACATCAAAATAGTGAGAGATTTTTAAAGTTAATTTTTTGCTGTCTTTCATCCCTATCCATTTTTCAAATTTGAGGAAAGAACTTTATGGATATGGGACTGAGACAGATAAAAGTCAGAGGAAAAGAAAGGATCAAGAGAAGGTGAAAATTAGTTGGTTTCTCACTGAATTGGATCTGTCTTCCCTCCCCTGAGTCAAGGACCTTAGGATAAAGTGGGACATAGCTGCTTCTGCACCAAGGCAAGAGTTGGAGAGGGGGTATGTTGTTGCAGAGCAGGAGTGAGGAAGCCTTTGACTGGCCTCCACCATTCTGCTTCCACAAGACAGTTTCTGGCCATTTTGAGAAGTGTATGTGTGGGTGTGTGTGCCCACACACGTGCACTCTAAGTCTGATATCATTATTTTTGCTTTCCAGATATGGGAATTGAGGGGCAGTGAGAATTAGTATCTTAGTAAAGTCATACAACCAGTAAGTAGTAAAGCCAGGAATTCAACTCAAGTCAGCCTAATTCCAAAGTCTGTATTCTTTTTTTTTTTTTTTTTTTTTTGAGACAGAGTTTCACTCTTTATTGCCCAGGCTGGAGTACAGTGGCGCGATCTCGGCTCACTGCAACCTCCACCTC
>NW_016867283.1:0-1182 GCF_001698545.2 Rhinopithecus bieti | reverse complement strand
TCTTTAAAGAAAATTGTTTTAAAATTTCTTATTACCTGATATTAGCCAAGCCAATGGCCAATATTTCTGGCTTTTGAACTTTCTCTCAGGTGAAACTTATAAGCCTTAGCTACTAAGCTCCAGCATTGGACAGTTCTATTGCTCTTCCCAGAAGGAGCCTAGAGCAGTCAGTTTTGAGCTTGCATAAGCTTGTAACTGCTCAATATAATTTTTAGGGCTGACTATGACATGAACCCTCAAATTTCTGTTCCCTGGATAGCAGAGACCAAGTGAGTACCGCCACATGGTTACAAGGTCAAGCTCCCAAGGATATGAAACAAGATGAGAAGGAAACTTCATCCAGTTTTTTTGTTGTTGTTTCAGGGACCTGCAGCAGTTTGTAACTGAGATCCTAAGCCCATGTTCTATCTTAAGGTATTCCTCTTTACGACAGAATGATACAGAAAGACACACAAAGCACACCAGATTTGCTACAGCTTAAGACTAGCCTCACAAATTGTTTTTCCTGTTAATCAAAACTTTACAGAGGAGATAAACAGTGATTTTTACCATTCATTCAACTAGTTTGCATAAAGAAAGAGGACAGAAGTCTGACCAGTAACAAATCCTTACCCTTTTGCTAACATGTCAGGTTTCTGGGTTTTCTTTCCCTGAGCAGCCCTAGTAACCTTGCTTGCTACATCAAAGCCCTTGGGGCCAAGCCACAACACAAAAGAATTTTTTTTTCTGTTTCATGGAACCACAGGCAAAAGCCTCTCAATTTTGCAAGTGGCCACCCAATTGGCTGCATAGGGAACCTGAATTAATATTTTCCATTCAGCCAGAGAAAAATACATGTGACAGAGCATACCAATATTGAACTGGCAAGGCTCAAACTTGCCCCCTGATGGGCTCTGTCATCTTTAATCCATTCAAAGTAGATTAAAATAGTTTCAGCACATGGTTGTCTGGGCAAGATGGTCACCCTAAGTAACAGAAAAAATAATAAAAGGAAAGGAGAGAAAGAGAGAGAAAAGCATTGCCTGCTGCAAGGTGGGGAAGGCAAAGAGCTCAGGGAGGCTAGAGAAAGACCTACCCATTGCAGCAACATTTAATCAAAAGTTTAGGCAGCTGTTTGTTGGTCACAAAGGATCTTCTCCAGCATTCCCATTAGCTCTCAAGTTTTCCCCTTTAGGGAAAAAA
>NW_016867282.1:0-663 GCF_001698545.2 Rhinopithecus bieti | reverse complement strand
TCAAGGAAATAAAAGAGGACACAAACAAATGAAAGAACATTCCGTGCTCCTGGATAGGAAGAATCAATATTGTGAAAATGGCCATTCTGCCCAAAGTAATTTATAGATACACTGCCATCCCCATCAAGCTACCAATAACTTTCTTCACAGAATTGGAAAAAACTAAAATTCGTATGGAACCAAAAAAGAGCCTGCATTACCAAGACAATCCTAAGCAAAAAGAACAAAGCTGGAGGCATCAAGCTACCTGACTTCAAACTATATCACAAGTCTACCATAACAAAAACAGCACGGTACTTGTACCACAACCACACATCTACAATCATCTGATCTTTGACAAACCTGACAAAAACCAGAAATGGGAAAAGGACTCCCTATTTAATAAATGGTGCTGGGATAACTGGCTAGCCATATATAGAAAGCTGAAACTGGATCCTTTCCTTATATCTTATACAAAATTAATTCAAGATGGATTAAAGACTTAAATATTAGACCTAAAACCATAAAACCCAAAAGAAAACCTAGGCAGTACCATTCAGGGCATAGGCCTGGGCAATGACTTCATGACTAAAACACCAAAAGCAATGGCAGCAAAACCAAAATAGACAAATGAGATCTAATTAAGCTAAAGAACTTCTGCACAGCAAAAGAAACTAACATCAG
>NW_016867281.1:0-1192 GCF_001698545.2 Rhinopithecus bieti | reverse complement strand
ATTTTGCTGATATTTTTTCAGAATTTCTTTGAGGAACAACTAAGATTGTGCAGTATAAAATTATCCACTAATTCTGAAAGAAAAAATTATTAATGGTTTATTCTTATTCTTCTTAGAGCCAGCCTTCAACTATCTGTGTAAATGGAAGACAAAACTACCAAAGATAAAATTGATACCCTCAAGAAAATTCCAAATCTACACTGAAATCAACTATTTTCATTCCCTATGTATTTTTTATAGAAATTCCAAGTTAATGTGTGAGTAGTATTTCCATAATTTAACCAACTTCCTGTAGTCATCCTTCTTTTGTTGAAAAGACCAAATCTAAAATTGAAGTGACTATGGAGAGAAAACCCAAGTTCACTGACCATGTAAATTCTATAATTTGCCTTGCATAATTAGGAATTTATTCTATTAGCAATCAGGAGCCCAGAAAACTTTCCAGGAGAAATTGAGTTAAAATTAGATCAGTAAGGCTGGGCACGGTGGCTGGTGCCTGTAATCCCAGCACTTTGGGAGGCCGCGGCGGGCAGATCACAAGGTCAGGAAATCGAGACCATCTTGGCTCACATGGTGAAATCCCGTCTCTACTAAAATACTAAAATTAGCCGAGTGTGGTGGTGGGCACCTGTTGTCCCAGCTACTTGGGAGGCTGAGGCAGGAGAATGGCATGAACCTGGGAGGTGGAGCTTACAGTGAGCTGAGATCAAGCCACTGCATTCCAGCCTGGGCGACAGTCTCAGGAAAAAAAAAAAAAAAAAAAAAAAAGGTCACTAATATTATTGGCCAAACTCTGGATTTCTATTTTCAGTTTCCAGTGTTGCCTACTTTTTAATTATGTATTACTTACTGTATCGGCCAGTGGATGACTTATCTTTGGTTTTGCCATAGCTTTTAGTGGCAAAAACTGCAATTACTTTTGCACCAACTTAATAAATTCAACCGCTAAGTGCAGGCTTGAAATATTTTTTTTTTTTAAATTTATGTGTTGGGTGTCTTATAAATGTAACAATGGTTTCAATGGTCCAAAAAACTTCAAACTTTGTTTCATGCACTTCATAAACTACCAAAAGGTATGCCTTTATTTTTATCAGTGAATTCAGTATTCACTAAGCAATTTAAAAAAAAATAAAACTGTCAAATTTGTAAGAAGACATTTCCTTGAAAATATCATCTCATCTTTTTGCTTGGG
>NW_016867280.1:0-453 GCF_001698545.2 Rhinopithecus bieti | reverse complement strand
CCGGGCGCGGTGGCTCAAGCCTGTAATCCCAGCACTTTGGGAGGCCGAGACGGGCTGATCACGAGGTCAGGAGATCGAGTCCATCCTGGCTAACACGGTGAAACCCGTCTCTACTAAAATACAAAACTAGCCAGGCGAGATGGCGGGCGCCTGTAGTCCCAGCTACTCGGGAGGCTGAGGCAGGAGAATGGCGGGAACCCGGGAGGCGGAGCTTGCAGTGAGCTGAGATCTGGCCACTGCACTCCAGTCCGGGCGACAGAGCGAGACTCCGCCTCAAAAAAAAAAAAAATAAATAAATATATTCATTCTGGCTATACTGAATCATTCCCCAATTATCTAAGTCATCCAAATATTTGATGGGCATTTCCACAAATCATGTAGTGGCCCCCTGATTGGGGCTAATTTGTAGAATTAATTATATATATATATATTTTTTGAGATGGAGTCTCTCTC
>NW_016867279.1:0-365 GCF_001698545.2 Rhinopithecus bieti | reverse complement strand
ACCTGCCCACCTGGCCCCACTGGTGCGGGAGGTAAGGGGCCCTGTAGGAGGTGAGAGAGGGGCTGTAGGGGGACCTGCCCACCTGGCCCCACTCTCTGCTTGCTGGGCCACTGTAGACAAGTGACTTGGCCACTCTGGCCTCTCCCATCTGTCAAATGAGGAAATGAGCAGGGGTGATCTAGGCTTCCTATCCCTGGAAGACACATGCAGGACCCAGAGTACAGAAACTGTTCTGTCCTTCCAGATGCTCCAGAGCCCCTAGGACCCCCCAGTCCCACCACCCTGCGGTCTGTCCTTCCAGATGCTCCAGAGCACCTGGGACCCCCCAGTCCCACCACCCTGCGGTCTGCCCTTCCAGATGCCCC
>NW_016867278.1:0-1183 GCF_001698545.2 Rhinopithecus bieti | reverse complement strand
TGACTTGTTTCTTTTTCTTTTTGTTTTATTTATTTATTTATTTATTTATTTATTTATTTATTTGATGAAATCTCACTCTGTTGCCCAGGCTGGAGTACAGGGGCATAGTCTTGGCTCACTGCAACCTCATCCTCTCAGGTTCAAGCGATTCTCCTGTCTCAGCCTCCTGAGTAGCTGGGACCACAGGTGCACACCACCACACCTGGTTAATTTTTATATTTTTAGTAGAGATGGGGTTTCACCATGTTGGCCAGGCTGGTCGCAAACTCCTGACCTCGTGATCCACCCACCTCAGCCTCCCAAAGTGTTGGGTTTACAGGCGTGAGCCACGTGCTCAGCCTAGTGACTTGTTTCTAATATGAGAATATGATGGTAGTGACTGTGTGTGATTTCCAAAACTTGGTCTCAAAACATATTGAGACTTCTATTTGGTTTTCTTTCTTAGATCACATGTTTTGGGGAAAGTCAGCCAACATGCCATGAGGACACTCAAGCAGCCCTAGGAGGAGTCCTACCCTGCAGAGATCTGAGGCCTCCTGCTAACAGCCAGCAGGCAATTAAGGTCTTTGTGATGATTAATTTTATGTGTCAACTTGACTCGGCTAGATATTTGGTCATACATTATTCTCTGTGTGTATGTGAGAGTGTTTTCAGATGAGATTAACATTTGAATCAGTAGGCTGAGTAAAGCAGATTGCCCTCCTAATGTGGGTGGGCCTCATCTGATTGATTGAAGACCTAAATAGAACAAAAATGCTGAGTAAGATGGAACTACTTCTACCTGACTACTTGAAGTTAAACGTTGGTCTTTTCCTGCCTTAGAACTCCAACTGCCAGCTTTTGGACTGAAATCAACACCACCAGCTCTTCTGGTTCTCAGGTCTTCAGACTTGGACTGGAACTACATCATTGGCTCTCCTGGATCTCCAGCTTGCTGACTGCAGATCTTGGGACTACTCAGCTTCGATAATCATGTAAGTGACCCAGTTCCTTATAATAAATCTCTCTCTCTCTCTGTATATATGTGTGTGCGTATATATATATATGTACTTAGAATTGCCTTTCCAGCAATATATGTAATATATATAACATATAATATATATTATATATGTTATATATATAGAATCAATAGAAAAAATATAAAACCAACCAATAGGATATATGTGTATATATATATGTATAT
>NW_016867277.1:0-1179 GCF_001698545.2 Rhinopithecus bieti | reverse complement strand
GTGCTCTGGATTTGACTCTCAGCCTGGATTTTATCATTCTACAGAGATGCTACTGATTTTTGCACATTGAGTTTGTATCTTGAAACCTTGCTAAAATCGTTTGTCAGTTCTGGTAACCTTTTGGCAGAGTCTTTGGGGTTTTCTAAATATAGAATAATATCGTCAGCAAAGAGAGATCGTTTGACTTATACTTTTCCTATTTGGATACTTTTTATTTCTTTCTCTTGTCTAATTGTTCTCTCTAGGACTTCCAGTATTGTGATGAATAGGAGTGGTCAAAGTGGGTATCCTTGGTTTCTTTTAGTTCTCAAGGGGAATGGTTCTAGGTTTTGCCTTTTCAGTATGACTTTGGCTGTGAGTTTGTCATAGACAGCTCTTATTATTTTGAGGTATGTTTCTTTGATGCCTCGTTTGTTAGAGTTTTTTTTCTAGGAAGAGATATTGGATTTTACTAAAAGCTTTTTCTGCATCTATCGAGATGATCACATGATTTTTGCTTTTAATTCTGTTTACGTGGTGAATCACATTTATTGATTTGTGTATATCGAACAAACCTTGCATCCCAGGAATAAAGCTTACTTGATCATGGTGAACTAACTTTTTGATGTACTGCTGAATTTGCTTTGCTAGTCTTTTGTTGAGGTAATTTTTAATCATTGTTCCTCAGGTATATTTTCCTAAAGTTTCCTTACTGTGTTGTGTCTCTGCCAGATGTTGGTATTTAGCTGATGCTGGCTTCAAATAAGGAGTTAGGGAGGAGTCTCTCCTCCGCATTTTTTTGGAACAGATTGAGTAGGATCGATAACAGTTATTCTTTGTAAATCTGATAGAATTAGGCTGTGAATCCATCTGGTCCAGGGCTTTTTTTGGTTGGTAGATTCCTTATTACTGATTCAATTTCAGAGCTTCATATTGGTCTACTCAGAGTTTCAATCTCTTTCTCATTCAATCTTACAAGGTTGTGTGTTTCCAGGAATTTATCCATTTTCTCTAGGTTTTCTAATTTGTGTGCAAAAAGTTGAATAGTATTCTCTGAGGATCTTTTGTATTTCTGAGGGGTCAACTGTAATGCCATTTTTGTCATTTCTGATTGCACTTATTTGGATCTTCTCTTTTTTTTTTTGGGGGGGCAAACTGAATGCCACTTTTTTTTTTTTTCTTTCTCCCTTTTTTGGTTTT
>NW_016867276.1:0-249 GCF_001698545.2 Rhinopithecus bieti | reverse complement strand
GGGGTAGTGGCCCTCCCTAAGCCATAGCTTATGGCCCTCCCTAAGCCATAGCTGCCTCACTGAAAAATGGGGATATAGAAACCTCTGCATCATACAGGGGCTGGGCTGCTGTATCGTTATGCAGGCTCTTCATAGGTTACCTAGCTCAGGGCATGAGTGGAGAGTGAATTTTAGCTCAGACCTTGCATGCTAGGTGGTGTGCCCTATTGAAGGGTTGCATCTGCCCAGAGAGGGAGGGCCTCTTCCCAC
>NW_016867275.1:0-1467 GCF_001698545.2 Rhinopithecus bieti | reverse complement strand
AAAAAAAAAAAAAAAAAAAAAAAAAAAGGGGGGAGGTCCGTCCCACAGACCCTGACCCAATAACGGATGAAAAAAGTACACTGACACACAGATATTCTGCTTTGCCAGTCCAGCTGAGCATTTGGGCCACTTAGTAGCAGCCACAGCCTCACTCAGCAGACTTGCATTTATTCAGTAAATATTAATTGACAAAGGTCGTGAGTAAACACTAGAGGGTAATTGACATTGTGGACTCCGGAGTAGAAAGCAATTAAGCACCTGCGGTAAAACAAAGGTTAGTCTTAAGACCACATGAGTAAACAAGTTAGTTAGATAAACTACTCTACATTCATTTGTATTTACACCTTGAGCTCTCTGGCTCCTGCAGAGAGACTCTGGCTGCCTTCAGCCAGATTTATTACTGAAGCTTATGCAAACTCTCAGGCCTTCCAACAAGGTTTGTGACTATTATAACTAATTTTTTTCCCACCAGCCTGACTGAACCCCCACAGAACAGGGTATTAATGAAATATACACATTGATGGAATCCACACATAGAAAAAAGGAAAAAGAATGGAAAATCTAGACATTGACTCAGAAATATGCTGTTATAGACTGTATGTTTGTGTCTCCCCCAAATTTACATGTTGGAGCCTGTGTCCTCAATATGGTGGTGTTTGGAGATGGCGCCTTTTGGAGGTAGTTAGGGTTAGATTAGTTCATGAGAGTTGGGCTCTTAAGATGAGATTAATGCCTTATAGGAAAAGGAAATGAGAGCTTGCCCTCTCCACATGCATGTACAGAGGAAAGGCCACGTGAACACGCAGTGGCCATCTGCAAGATGGAAAGAGGCCCTCCCTTGGACCTCGCCATGCTGGTATCCTGATACCAGACTCTCAGCCCCCAGACCTGTGAGAAAATAACTGTTGTTTAAGCCACACAGTGTGTGGTATTTTATTATGGTAACTAGAACTAAGACATATGCCAAATGGATTGCTGATAAAAAATGCAGAAGAAATTCTATGCAGGGCCAGGCTTGGTGGTTCACACCTGTAATCCCAGCATTTGGGGAGGCTGAGGTGCGCACATAGCTTGAGATCATGGCGAAACGCCATCTCTACTAAAAAACACAAAAAATTAGCTGGGTGTGGTGGTGTGTGCCTATGGTCCCAGCTACTTGGGAGGCTGAGGTGGGAGGATCACTTGAACACAGGAGGTGGAGGTTACAGTGAGCCAAGATCATGCCACTGCCCTCCAGCCTGAGCGACAGAGTGAGACTCCGAATCAAAAAAAAAAAAAACCTCTCAAACTCTCCTTCGTCCACCGCTGCCGCCTCCTTCTTCTGCCGCTCCTGGTGCTGCTTGTGTGCTCATTTGGTGCGGACGTGGTACCTCTTTTGTGAAGCTGCAGCTGAGGAGACTCAGGCGCTCGCCATGGCCGATGAAAAGCCCAAGGAAGGAGTCAAGATTGAGAACAACGATCATATTC
>NW_016867274.1:0-456 GCF_001698545.2 Rhinopithecus bieti | reverse complement strand
GGGTGTACATATATTTAGTACGGTTAGCTCTTCTTGTTACATTGATCTCTTCACCATTATGTAATGCCCTTCTTTGTATCTTTTGATATTTTTGGTTGAAAGTCTGTTTTATCAGGGATTTGGATTGGAACTCCTGCTTTTTTTCTTTCTATTTGCTTAGTAAATATTCCTCCGTACCTTTATTTTGAGCCTATGTGTGTCTTTGCACCTGAGATGGGTCTCCTGAATCCAGCACACTGATGAGTCTTAACTCTTTCTCTAATTTGTCAGTCTGTGTCTTTTAATTGCAGCATTTAGCTCATTTACATTTAATGTTAATACTGTTATGTGTGAATTCGATCTTGTCATTATGATTCTAGCTAGTTATTTTGGCCATCAGTTGATGCAGTTTCTTCATAGTGTCAATGGACTTTACAATTTGTTATGTTTCTTCAGTGGCTGGTACTGGTTGTTCTT
>NW_016867273.1:0-1188 GCF_001698545.2 Rhinopithecus bieti | reverse complement strand
TATATATATGATTCTGATATGGTCTGGCTGTGTCCTCATTCAAATCTCAACTTGAATTGTGTCTCCCAGAATTCCCACATGTTGTGGGAGGGACCCAGGGGAGGTCGTTGAACCATGGGGCTGGTCTTTTCCATGCTATTCTTGTGATAGTGAATAAGTCTCATGAGATCTGATGAGTTTATCAGGGGGGTTCCGCTGTTGTTTCTTTCTCATTTTCTCTTGCTGCTGTGATGTAAGAAGTGCCTTTCACCTCCCGCCATGATTCTGAGGCCTCCCCAGCCATGTGGAACTGTAAGACAAGTTAAACCTCTTTTTCTACCTAGTCTCCACTATGTATCAGTATCATGAAAATAAACAAATACAGTAAATTGGTACCAGTAGAGTGGGGTGTTGCTGAAAAGATACCCGAAAATATGGAAGCAACTTTGGAACTGCTAAACAGGCAGAGATTGGAACTGTTTGGAGGGCTCAGATGAAGACAGAAAAATGTGGGAACATTTGGAACCTCCTAGAGACTTGTTAAATGGCTTTGCCCAAAATGCTGATAGCGATATGGACAATAAAATCCAGACTGAGGTGGTCTTAAATGGAGATGAGGAACTTATTGGGACCTGGAACAAAGGTGACTTTCATTATGTTTTAGCAAAGAGACTGGCAACATTTTGCACCTGCCCTAAAGAATTGCAAAATTTTGAACTTAAGAGAGATGATTTAGGGTATCTGGTGGAAGAAAATTCTCAGTAGCAAGGCATTTGGTGCTGTTAAAACCATTCCATTGTAAAAGAGACACAGAGCATAAAAGTTCTGATAATTTGCAGCCTGAGGATGCAGTAGAGAAGAAACCCTCCCTCCCCCTTGCTTTTTTTGTTGTTGTTGCTTTTGGTTTTTGATATGGAGTTTTGCTCTGTCACCCAGGCTGGAGTGCAGTGGCGCCATCTCGGCTCACTGCAACCTCCACCTCCCAGGTTCAAGTGATTCTCCTGCCTCAGACTCCCGAGTAGCTGGGAATACAGATGTGTGCCACCACATCCAGCTAATTTTTGTATTTTTAATAGTGACAGGGTTTCACCATGTTGGCCAGGATGGTCTCAATCTCTTGACCTCATGATCTATCCACCTCGGCCTCCCAAAGTGCTGGAATTACAGGCACGAGCCACCATGCCTGGCTGAAAAACCTGTTTTTTTTTT
>NW_016867272.1:0-204 GCF_001698545.2 Rhinopithecus bieti | reverse complement strand
CCTGGCTTTCCTAGGCAGAGGTCCCTGAGGCCTTCCGCAGTGTATTGTGTCCTTGGGTACTTGAGATTAGAGAATGGCATGACTTTCAACAAGCATACTGTCTTTAAGCACTTTTTTTTAACAAAGCACATCCTGCATAGCCCTAAATCCATTAAACCTTGAGTCAACACAGCATATGTCTCTGCGAGTACAGGATTGGGGCTA
>NW_016867271.1:0-455 GCF_001698545.2 Rhinopithecus bieti | reverse complement strand
GTTTTCGGTCTATGAGATGAATGCACACATCACTAAGGAGTTTCTCCAAAATCTTCTCTCCAGTTTTACCTGAAGAAATTTCTATTTTCACCTTTGGATTCTATGTGCTCCCAAAAAACCCTCTGCAGATTGCACAAAAACAGTGCTAACAAACTGCACAATGAAAAGAAAGTTTTAACACCATGAGATAAATTCACCCATCACAAAGCAGTTACTCAGGAAACTTCTTTCTAGTTTTTATCTGAGGATATTTGTTTTTCCACCATAAGCTTCAATGTGCTCCCAAATATCCCTCCTCAGATACCACAAAAACAGTGATGATGAACTGATCAATCAACAAAAAGTTTAACTTCTATGAGCTGAATACACACAACACAAAACCTTTTCTCGAAGAGCTTCTCTCCAGTTTTTATCTGAAGTTATTTCCTTTTTCACTGTAGGTTTCTAGGAGCTCC
>NW_016867270.1:0-771 GCF_001698545.2 Rhinopithecus bieti | reverse complement strand
AAAGAAGCTTTCTGAGAAACTGCTTTGTGATTTGTGAATTCGTCTCAAAGAGTTACATGATTCTTTTCATGGAGCAGATTGGTTGCACTGTTTTTGGGGAATCTGAGAAGGGATATTTTGGATCGCATTGAATCCTATGGTGACAAAAGAAATTTCCTCAGAGAAAAACTAGAAGGAAGCATTATGTGAAAGTTCTTTTGATGTGTGAATTCCCCTCACCGAGTTACAGCTTTCTTTTCATTTAGCTGATTGCTAACACTGTTTTCATGGAATCTGCAAAGGGATATATGGAGTGCCTAGAGGCCCATGGTAAAAAAGGACATATAGTCAGATAAAAACTAGAAAGAAGGTTTCTAGAAAACTGCCTTTTGATCTGTGAATTCACCTCACATTGTTACACTGTCCTTTTCATTGAGAAGTTTCCTAAAACTGTTTTCTTGGAATCTGCAAAGGGATATTTTGGAGCACATTGAAGCTTAGGGTGACAAAGAAAATATCCTCGTACAAAAATTAGAAAGAAGTTTTCTGAGAAACTCCTTTGTGGTTTGTGAATTCTTCTCACAGTGTTACATGATTATTTTCATGGATCAGTTTGGTAGCACTGTTACTGGGGTATCTGAGAAGGGATATTTTGGATTGTACAGAAGCCTAGTTTAACAAAGTATATATCCTCAGATACAAACTAGAAAGAAGCTATCTGAGAAACTTCTCGGTTATGTGTGAATTCATCTCACAGAGTTACACCTTTCTTTTCATGAGGCGGTTGAATAA
>NW_016867269.1:0-667 GCF_001698545.2 Rhinopithecus bieti | reverse complement strand
TGAGTCCAGGGTGCCCATGGTGGGGGCAGGCTCCTGTGCCAGCTGCCACAGCAGGAGCTCAGGCACGGCCAGCGTCATGGAGCCCACCCAGATGACAGCCAGCTTGGCCAGGATAGATTGGCACCGCTCGATGGGCCTCACCTTGGGCAGGGTGCTGGTGGCCACGTGGAAGCGGTCAATGCCCAGGGCACAGAGGCTGAAAGTGGTGACTCCCAGAGAGGAGACCTGTGGGCAGGATGTGAGGGAAGAGAGAAGCACTTGGTCAAAACCTATGGAGACAAGGAAGGATACCTGGCTTCTGGCTCAGTTAGACAATGAATTGAGTGATAAGCATAGAAATTATAATAATGGGCCGGGCGCGGTGGCTCACACCTATAATCCCAGCACTTTGAGAGGTCGAGGCAGGCAGATCACTCGAGCCCAGGAGTTCGAGGCCAGCCTGGGCAACATGATGGAACCCAGTCTCTACTAAAAATACAAAACAATAGCCCGTCCTGGTGAGGCACACCTGTGGTCCCAACTACTTGGGAGGCTGAGGTTAGGAGGATGGCTTGAGCCTAGAAGGCTGAAGCTGCAGTGAGCCAAGATCACATCACTGCACTCCAGCCCGGGTGACAGAGCGAAACCCTGTGGAAAGAAGGAAGGAAGGAAGGAAGAAAGGAAGGAA
>NW_016867268.1:0-415 GCF_001698545.2 Rhinopithecus bieti | reverse complement strand
GTACACTGCTTGGGTGATGAGTGCACCAAAATCTCAGAAATTATGATTAAAGAACTTATTTATGTAATCAAACACCACCGGTTCCCTAGAAACCTATTAAAATAACAAATTAATATTTAAAAAGAAAAAACCCACTAAAATCCTTAAAAACCCGAATAAATGAATAAGGAAATAAATCAAATATGAGAACCTCTTCTGCTATAGAGAGAACCAGAGGCAAGAGATGAGGAAGGAAGAATCCCGACAAGCCCTCACAGACTCTCCTGTCACCTGAGATGAACATCACTCCAAGAGTTTCATTTTGATGGATGATCAATTCAAACTTTAAAATAAATAAACAAAATCAGGAATAATCAACGTAATGGCCCTCAAAGGTAGTAATGATCCCTCTATGGAATGGGTGCAATTCAGCAAG
>NW_016867267.1:0-1756 GCF_001698545.2 Rhinopithecus bieti | reverse complement strand
ACCTCAGCCTCCCGAGTAGCTGGGACTACAGGTGCCCACCACCATGCCTGGCTAATTTTTTTGTATTTTTTAGTAGAGACGGGGTTTCACCGTGTTATCCAAGATGGTCTCGATCTCCCGACCTCGTGATCCGGCCGCCTCGGCCTCCCAAAGTGCTAGGATTATATCCGTGAGCCACCGCGCCCGGCTAAATACTTGCATACTTTTAAAATGTACATTTTGGCTGGGTGCGTGGCTCACATCTGTAATCCTAGCACTTTGCGAGGCCGAGGTGGGCAGATCACCTGAGGTCAGGAGTTCAAGACTAGCCTGGCCAACATGGTAAAACCTTCACCTTCAACATGGTGAAACCCCCTCTCTACTAAAATACAAAACTTAGTCAGGCATGATGGCGGGTGCCTGTAGTCTCAACTACTCGGGAGGCTGAGGCAGGAGAATTGCTTGAGCATTCGGGAGCATGCAGCTCCCGAAGTCCCAGTGAGCTGAGGTGGCGCCATTGCACTCCAGCCTGGGCGACAGAGCCAGACTCTTATCTCAAAACAAAACAAAACAAAAACAAATGTATATTTCAGGCCAGGCATGGTGGCTTAATCCTGTAATCTTAGCACTCTGGGAGGCTGAGGCAGGCAGATTGCTTTAGCTCAAGAGTCCAAGACCAGCCTGGGCACTATGGTGAAACCCCATTTCTACAAAAAATACAAAAATTAGCCGGGCGTGGTGATGTGTGTGCCTGAAGTGGGAGGGTGGCTTGAGCCCTGAAGGTAGAAGTTGCATACATTTTATTATATGCTAACTGTACCTCAATAAAGCTGTTAAAACACTGTGTTGTTGTTGCTAGTTGCCAGAAGTTGGAACAGGAGAGAGTGGGGAGTGTGTGGAGAGCGGGAACTTATCGATATTTAGCACTCTTTTTTTCTGTGAGGCGGAGTCTTGCTCTGTCACCCAGGCTGGAGTGCATTGGCATGATCTCAGCTCACGGCAACCTCCACCTTTCTGGCTCAAATGATTCTCTTGCCTCAGCCTCCGGAGTAGCTGGGACTACAGGAAGGAGCCACCATACCAAGCTAATCTTTTGTATTTTTAGTAGAGACAGGGTTGCACGATATTGGCCAGGTTTGTCTTGAAATCCTGAGCTCAAGTGATCCGCCTGCCTCTGCCTCCCAAGATGCTAGGATTACAGGCGTGAGCTACCGCACCTGGCCAAGCTCTCTGTGTTTTTTTGTTTTGTTTTGTTTTTTGTTTTTTAAAGAATATATAAAATGGGCCAGGCATGGTGGCTCACACCTGTAATCTCACCACTTTGGGAGGGGGGCGGATCACGAGGTCAGGAGATCAAGACCATCCTGGCTAACATGGTAAAACCCTGTCTCTACTAAAAATACAAAAACAATTAGCCAGGCGTGGTAGCCGTTGCCTGTAGTCCCAGTTACTTGGGAGGCTGAGGCAGGAGAATCGCTTGAACCCAGGAGGTGGAGGTTGTAGTAAGCCGAGATGGTGACATTGCACTCCAGCCTGGGGGACAGAGCAAGACTCGGTCTCAAAGAAAAAAAAAAAAAAAATATATATATATATATATTAGTTGGGTGGGGTGGTGCATGCCTGTAATCTCAGCTACTTGGGAGGCCGAGGCAGGAGAATCATTTTAACCCAGGAGATGGAGGTTGCAGTGAGCCGAGATTGCGCCACTGCACTCAGCCTGAACAACAGCATGAGAGCCTGTCTCAAAAAAAAAAATCAATCTATCTATCTGTCTATC
>NW_016867266.1:0-1177 GCF_001698545.2 Rhinopithecus bieti | reverse complement strand
TATATATATATATATGTATATAGAGGCATACTTGCTTGTGTATATATATTAATCAAATGCTTTTTGTTTTCTTTCCTCTCCTATTCCCTATTCCATAATATTCATTTACTTTATCTTATGCTATTGGAATATTATTAATTTTAGCTTTTACTTTTTAGTTTTTTTTATAATTTTAACTTATATTTTACATTCAAGTGTTTCACATGCAAGTTTGCTACATGGGTATATTGTGTGATGCTGAGGATTGGGCTACAAAAGATTCCATCACCCAGGTAATGAGCGTGGTACTCAATAGGTAGTTTTTCCTCTCTTGTTTCCCTCCCTTTCTCCTCCCTCTACTAGTCTCCAGTGTCTATTGCTCCCATCTTTATTTCCCTTTAGCTCCCATTTATAAGTGAAAACATGTGGTATTTAGTTTTCTGTTTCTATGCTAATTTACATAGAATTATGTTATTTTGAATGTTAAATTACATCAAAAATTATGTTAAATTACATAGAAAATGGCCTCCAGCTGTTTCCATGTTGCTGCAAAGAACATTATTTTGTTCTTTTTTATGACTGCATAATATTCCGTGTTGTATATTACCAAATTTTTTAGTACAATTTGCCACTGATGGACACCTGGGTTATTCCAAGTCTTTGCTATTGAGAATAGCACTGCAATAAAGATATGAGCGCATGTGCCTTTTTGGTACAATGGTTTATTTTCCTTTGAATATATACCCGGTAATGGGATTGCTGGGTTGAATACAAGCTCTGTTTTTAGTTATTTGAGAAACTGCCAAACTGCTTTCCATTGTGGCTGATCTAATTTACATTTTCACCAACAGTGTTAAGCACTCCCTTCTCTCCACAGCCATGCCAGCATTTGTTATTTTTTGACTTTTTAGCAATAATCATCCTAACTGGTGTGAGATGGTATCTAATTGTGGTCTTGATTTGCATTTCTCTGATGATTAGTGATATGAAGCTATTTTTCATACATTTGCTGGCCACTTATATGTCTTCTTTTGAGAAGTGTCTCCATGTCTTTTGCCCACTTTTAATGGGGTATTTGTTTTAGCTTGTTGAATTGTTTCTTATAAATTCGGAATATTAGAACTTTGTTAGATGCGTACTTTGCAAATGTTTTCTCCTACTCTGTAAGTTATCTGTTTACTCTGTCGATAATAATTTT
>NW_016867265.1:0-1731 GCF_001698545.2 Rhinopithecus bieti | reverse complement strand
TGAGACGGGGTCTCGCTCTGTCGCCCAGACTGGAGTGCAGTGGCGCGATCTCGGCTAAATGCAACCTCTGCCTCCGGGTTCAAGCGATTTTCCTGACTCAGCCTCCTGAGTAGCTGAGATTACAGGCGTCTGCCACCAAGCCCAGCTAATTTTTGTATTTTTAGTAGAGACAGGGTTTCGCCATGTTGACTAGGCTGTTCTCGAACTCCTGACCTCAAGTGATCCGCCCGCCTCGATCTCCCAAAGTGTCGGGATTACAGGCGTGAGGCACCGCGCCCGGCCAGGAGTCAAACTTTTGAAAAATCACTGCTTAATGAAGGAGAGCTACAGGTGTGATGAAGGCTTTTGAAACGGAGGCTGCGGAGGGAGACCAAAGTCTGAAGGCCCGGTTACGACACAGGAGCAGGAGGCGGCGAGAATCGCTGGAAGCGGGGAGCAGTAACCCCCCGAATCTGTGAGGGTAAGGTTAAAGGAGGCGACAAACACAATCCAGGTCAGGGCCTGGCCCGGAGTTCCCGACCCCCATCTGGCGGAATCTGCACTCAAAGTTCCGTCTCTAAAACCCCAACCCGACGCCTCATCCTCCCTCCGACCGACAGGAGAAACCCTGCCCCTTTCGAGTAAGGCGCAGGAGTAAAAACCGAAACCAGAGCCGCATGAGGAGCCTTACTAATTTCTCTCAGAGACGCCCGCCGCGCAAAGCTTCTCAATCTCGAAGCGAAACGGCCCCGCCGGCCACGCCCCTCTCCCGTCGTGCTCCGCGGCTGAGCATGCGCAGGGCCGCAGGCCCAGGGTGGTCCCAGCTCCCTGCGTTGGGAAGGGCGACCTTGGGATTGAAAACGTGGGAGAGAGGGAGGGGAAGAGTCCTTACGGCCCGCATAGGATTTTACCCTTGAAGTCGTCGCTGGCTGGCAGCCAAAGTGGGACCCTTGACTCAGAGCTCAGGCAGGGCAGTTAGATTTTCTGTATTTGAGAGATGGCTTTACCACTTATTAGCTGTGTGCTAGTAAGCGATTTGACAACTTCTATAAATCTCAATTTCTTCGTCCTTGAAATGGGGATAATTGTAGTGGCTGCATCGTAGGTTTGTAAAGATTCGGCAGGCTTCTGCAGAAGCTGGACTCAAAAAAAAAAAAAAAGGCAATGTTAGTGAAGTGCCAGGTGCAGAGTAAATTTCCAGTAAAAGGAAATTATCCTCAGAGGTAGGGAGTTCAGACTTCTTTCATTAATACATTAAAATTTAAAAAATGGCCGGGCGCGGTGGCTCAAGCCTGTAATCCCAGCACTTTGGGAGGCCGAGACGGGCGGATCATGAGGTCAGGAGATCGAGACCATCCTGGCTAACACGGTGAAACCCCGTCTCTACTAAAAACTACAAAAAACTAGCCGGGCGTGGTGGCGGGCGCCTGTAGTCCCAGCTACCCGGGAGGCTGAGGCGGGAGAATGGCGTGAACCCGGGAGGCGGAGCTTGCAGTGAGCTGAGATCCGGCCACAGCACTCCAGCCTGGGTGGCAGAGCGAGACTCCGTCTCAAAAAAAAAAAAAAAAAAAAAAAAAAAAAAAAATTAAAATGACCCCAGGCTGGGCGGGGGGGGACCCGCCTATAATTCCAGCCCTTTGGGAGGCCGTGTCGGATGGACTGCTTGAGTTAAGGAGTTCAAGACCATCCTGACCAACATGGTGAAACCCCGTCTCTATTAAAAATACAGAAATAAGCAGGGCATGGTGGCGG
>NW_016867264.1:0-2162 GCF_001698545.2 Rhinopithecus bieti | reverse complement strand
TTGGTTTGTGGTTCATTTTATTTAAAGAATGCAGCTGTGTGTGTGTGGTGGGATGGGTTTCAGAGATGGGGTTAGGGGGCCGTGTCTCATTTTGTTGCCCAGGCTGGACTCTAACTCCTGGGCTCAAGGGATCCTCCCACCTCTGCCTCTAGAGTAGCTAGGACTATAGGCACATACCACTGCACCCAGCTCAAATAATGCAGTTTTTTACAGTATCATCTATTCTAAGGGTTGCTAACCTGTTCCCTTCAACTCCATCAACTCACCCTGGACCTTCACTTGGGTAAGAACAAACCAGTTCTGATGGCTCTTGGCTTCAATTCTTTTCAATTTATTTAAGCTAAAGTCAGCTAATCCCATTTTACGGAACAAAAAAAAAAAGCTTATTGAACATATTACCACATACTAGGTAATGTAATGTGCTAGGTACTAAGCTATTACTGAATGTTAATGATACCCTTCTATAAATGACAAAGTGTGGGGTGTGTTTGGACTGCTTTATTTTTATTTTTTCTAGAGACAGAGTCTCACCATATTACCCAAGCTAGTCTTGAATTCCTGGGCTCAAGCAATCCTCCTGCCTTGACCTCTCAAAGTGCTGGGATTACGGATGTGAGCGACCACACCCAGCCTGCTTCTCGAGTCGGTGGATGACAACATGCGAAACCAAGAGGACTGTTTCTCCTTGTCTCCATGTGCTCTGACAAGACTGCAGCTTTGTCACAGGCCAGAAACAACGGGGAACACTTCCTCTGTAAGTGGGCTCTGGAATCTATTGGTTAGTTTTCCACATCTCATAAATTATGTACTTCCCCAAGTGAGCTAACTTAGCTGGGAAGCAAGCAAAGTTGATCCTTTAACGACAGGGGTTTGAACTTTCTCCCACAAGAATGTAAGTTCCACAAAAGCAAACATTTTTGTCGTTTTAATCATTGCTAAATCCCCAGTGGCACAGTAGCTGCTCACTAGCCGCTTATTTATTTGTTGAATAAATAAATGATGAAGCCAGGATTCAAATTCAAGTCTGTCTGGCTTTATTTATTTTTCAGGAAGAGGGTCTCCCTCTGTTGCCCAGGCTAGAGTGCAGTAGTGTTAATCATAGCTCACTACATCCTCAAACTGCTAGGCTCAAGCAATCCTCCTGTCTCAGTCTCCCACATAGCTGGAACTACAGGTGCATACCACTATGCCCGGCTAAGTTTTTTTTTTTTTTTTTTTAAGAGATGGGGGTCTCACTGTGTTGCCCAGGTTGGTCTTGAAATCCTAGCTTCAGGCAATCCTTCTGCCTTGGCCTCCCAAAGTGCTGGGATTATAAGCAGGAGCCACCATGACTGGCCCTGTCTGGCTTTATTTTATTTTATCCTTTCTCACCATTCCTATTCAACCTGTCTAGCTTTAAAGAGTAATTTTTGGCTGGGTGCAGTGGCTCATGCCTGTAATTCTAGCACTTTGGGAGGCCTAGGTGGGCAGATCACCTGAGGTCAGGAGTTCAAGACCAGCCTGGCCAACATGGTGAAACCTCATCTCTACTAAAATACAAAAATTAGCTGGGCATGATGGCAGGTGCCTGTAATCCCAGCTACTTGGGAGGCTGAGGTGGGAGAATCTCTTGAACCCAGGAGATGGTGGGTGCAGTGAGCCAAGATCACACCACTGCAGTCCAGCCTGGGCAGCTGAGTGAGACCCCATCTCAAAAAAAAGATAAAAAAAGAGTAATTTTCTTCCTACTGTCTCTCTTATAATTATTCTCATCACCTACCATATAGTAAGAGGAAAAGAAAAAAAAATACAGGAAAAGGGCAGGGCATGGTGGCTCACGCCTGTAATCCCAGCACTTTGGGAGGCCGAGGTGGGCGGATCACCTGAGGTCAGGAGTTCGAGACCAGCCTGGCCAACGTGGTGAAATCCTGCCTCTGCTAAAAATACAAAAATTAGCTGGGCATGGTGGCACATGCCTGTAATCCCAGTTACTCGGGAGGCTGAGACAGGAGAATCACTTGAATCCAGGAGGCGGAAGCTGCAGTGAACCAAGATCATGCCATTGCATTCCAGCCTGAGTAACAACAGCAAAACTTTATCTCAAAAAATAAATAATATGAAATAATATAATATAATATAGGCTGGGCGCGGTGGCTCAAGCCTGTAATCCCAGCACTTTGGGA
>NW_016867263.1:0-1759 GCF_001698545.2 Rhinopithecus bieti | reverse complement strand
GCCCGCCACAAAGGTTTGGATTCCGTAGGGCAGCCCAGGAACCAAAGATTTAAACTCATGTCTCAGGTGATTCTGATGCGAGTAGACTCAGCCCATCCTTGGAGTAAGAGCTGTGTGGATATGGGTCACAGGGCCCAGCAGTCAGCCAGTGGATGTCCTCAGCATCCCTGGAAGGCCTTGGTGGGTCTTGGGACTCCTGGGAGAAGGGCCTATACAGGAGGAGGGAGGCTGTCGCCCCAGAGAGAGGTGAATCGAACTCCCAGCTGCCTGTTAGTCGGGAGAAAGGATGTTTCCAGCCACCAGGGAGCAGGTGTCTAAACCCCAGTGGAATGGGGGATTATGGCAAGCAGCCAGGTAGGCAGGGCACCCTGCTGGACACCCAGGGCTGTGCTGTGCTTGGGGAATGGAGGCGGATCTGCTTTGGAGCCCCTGCCATTCCACCCCAAGTGTGGAGCAAACAGTCCTAGCAACAGCTGCAGACTTTGAATGGTTAGTGTGCCTTTTACTTGCCTGTAGCTTTGTACCCAGGTATATGCCAGAAATGGCTGGACTGGGAAATGTGAGTCTACTTCCCCAGAGAGCATCCCAGGATCAACTACCAACTCTGTTTGTGCCAGTGAGAGATGCTTTGTGCCTTCCATCAGGGCTCTGCATCCCGAGCTTAAGGTCCTTCAGAGTCACAGTCTGCCTCAAGGTTTCTGGGGGTTCCCTGCACTTGATCCCATTCTCCCCTGTACTCCTGGGCTCTGATATTCTGGGGACTAACCAGGTGTCCTTGTCTAGATCTCTGGATCCTTAATACAGAGTTTGACCCCTTGTTGCATCTCTCGTTCAGTTTGAGATCGGGCCTTAGTGTTTCCCCTTCTGTTTTTTAGTGGGGAGCAGACAGAAAGCCAGAAGAGCTGGTATTAAGCCCTGGGTCCTCCATCTCCTTTCCAGGTGACCTTGGACAAGTCTCTTCCTTCTCTGGCCTCACTTTCCTCCTCTGAAAACTGGGGGAATTGAGTTGCTGATCTTCAGGCCCTTCCTTCCCTGACACTCTAAGGGTCTCTGAGGTCAGTTTCACATTGTATCTGCTTTGTGGGAAGAGGGGCTTAGGGCCTCCCATGTCCTCAACCCAGGAGGATGTGGACTAGAACTGGGGAGAGAGGTGTCACCTGCAGTGGGGCTCAGTGAGGTTAGAGCCCAGGGAAGAATTTTGGACTGCTTGCAGCTGGGGGCCCCGAGAGCAAGGCCCGAAACTTGTGCTCATCTGTGCTAAGTAATGTTTTTGAGGGACAAAAGGGATCCCATAGCTGTGGCCTGAGCCACAGAGCACAGAGTGGCCCTTCCTGGAGGTAGTGAGGCAGGTGAGATGGCCTGGAAGTGCGGGAGTGGGAAGGAGGCAGCTCTCAGAGATTCCTCCTCTGGCATTGACACCTAGCCACTGGCTGCACTGGCTTGTGTTGTGTGTGACCCACAAGAAGGGCTTTGTTTGTGACAGGACCACAGAGTGACATTCAGACAGTCTGAAATGAGTGCTAAGACTTCCCTCTGGTGGGAGTTTGAGGCTGGCACCCTTCTGTTTTTTAGTAGAATCCAGGTGGTCTGTGAAGTTGGCCCCACTTAAAAGATTTGGGAATTCTAAGTATTTCATTTTATGTGCTTTATTATTTATTTATTTATTTATTTATTTATTTATTTATTTTGAGACAGAGTCTCGCTCTGTTGCCCAGGCCGGAGTGCAGTAGTGCAGTCTCACCTCACTGCAACCTCCGCT
>NW_016867262.1:0-1193 GCF_001698545.2 Rhinopithecus bieti | reverse complement strand
AGACTCTGAAATTGATATTGTCCTCACCTCCCTCATACTCTTTACTTTGCTAAAAGACTTGTCAATATTTAGTGCCTCTTCCTTTTATACTCCATTGACTCCAGAAATCTTTGTATTCTGGCTTTTTTTCCCATTACCTTATAGATTAACCAAGCAAATAGCATCTTGTCAGTTCTTCCTAATTCTTGTTGCCAAACTCTTTAACTGTTGATCTTACTAAAAGTCTTTTCTACCTTTATTTCTGAGACACTATTCTCTACTCACACTTTTCTGACCATTCTCCCTGTGTCTCTTTCCATGGTTAATCATTTTTAAAATGTTGGTTTTCCTCAGAGGTCTACTAGGTCATATCTTTTCTCAATCTAGTTGCTTCCCTGTGTCATGTCTATTCTAAAAACTTCAACTAGTACATGTATAATAAAAATAAATAAATAACTTTATCTTCTGAAATTAACATATGCATATATAGTTGATTACAGGCCCTTTCTACCCAGGTGATTGGCAGGAACCTCATTTATTTACCAATTATTTATTCAGCATCTGTTATACCTTAAGGAATGTACTGGTACGATGGATAAAACAAGTAATGAAACTGACAGATTTTCTTACCTCATTGCACTTTCAGGATAGAAGTAGTCAGAAACAAGTACCCAGTCAAATTAGAGAAAAAGTAATGTCTAAGATGAACCCAAAATAATAAGTGGAAGTTAGCTGATGAGTCAGGGAGGAATGTTTCAGACAGAGGACACAATATATACAAAGATCTAGTGGCTGGAGAGAGTATAGAATTTTAGAACTGCGTAATTCTACGTGGCTATAATAGAGAGTAGGCAGCGAGAAGTGATAAAATATAGTTATCAAAAGGTAGATCCAATTATGAAAAGCCTTAATAAGCCATTGTTAGTTATTGCTTAATACTTAAGTGCTGGGGACTAACAGAAGGGTTTTAAGCAGAGAAGTAACATGTTCACTATGTAAGCTGTATAAAAAACTGAATTGAGTAGGAGCAAAACTTCAAACTCAACATTGTATGAAACCAAGTTCATTATTTATTTCTGCTCAGTCTCTCACTCTATCACCATGCTGAATCTCATATGTATTTCTTGTTTAGACATATTTTTATAAGGCCATTATATTTTATACAGTATATCAAGCAAGAAACCTCTTAAAGTAAGGGAAGAAAAATGTCAAAG
>NW_016867261.1:0-1527 GCF_001698545.2 Rhinopithecus bieti | reverse complement strand
AAAAAGAAGAGAAAAGAACAACCAACACTGACCACAGACAAATCATCATCTGTGCTTGGAATCCAAAAGTCTTCCTCTGATGACACTGCCTTCACGCCATGCCCCTCTGCCCGTTCTGTTTTTTGTTTGTTTGTTTGAGACGGAGTTTCACTCTTGTTACCCAGGCTGGAGTGCAATGGCGCGGTCTTGGCTCACTGACACCTCCTCCCAGGTTCAAGCGATTCTCCTTCCTGAGTCTCCCAAGTAGCTGGGATTACAGGTGCCCGCCACCACCCCCAGCTAATGTTTGTATTTTTAGTAGAGATGGGGTTGTCTCGAATTCCTGACCTCAGATGATCCGCCCACCTCAGCCTCCCAAAGTGCTGGGGTTACAGGCGTGAGCTGCCGTGCATGGTCTCCCTCCGCCAGTTCTTCGTGGTGAATGGTGAGCTGTCCTGCCAGCTGCACCAAAGGTCAGGGGCCTGGGTGCACCTTCAACATCGCCAGCTACGCCCTGCTCACTTATGTGATCGCGCACATCACGGACCTAAAGCCCGGTGACTTTGTACATACTTTGGGAGATGCGTATGTTTACCTAAGTCACATTGCGAAACTGAAAATTCAGCTTCAGAGAGAACCAAGACCTTTCCCAAAGCTCAGAATCCTTCAGAAAGTTGAGACACGTGATGATTTCAAGCGGAAGACTTTCAGGTGGAAGAGTACAATCTGCCTCTATTAAAATGAAAATGACTATTTAGGGTGCTTTTGTTTTATTTATTTATTTATTGTTTTTGAGACAGAGTCTCTCTCTGTCACCCAGGCTGGAGTGCAGTGGCGTGATCCTGGCTTACTGGGTTCAACTCAACTCCACCTCCCGGGTTCAAGCGATTCTCCTGCCTCAGCCTCTGGAGTAGCTGGGACTACAGGCACATGCCACTATGCCCTCCTAATTTTTTGTATTTTTAGTAGAGACGGGGTTTCATCGTGTTAGTCAGGATGAGTCTCGATCTCCTGATGGAGGGTGACCTCGTGATCCACCCGTCTCAGCCTCCCAAAGTGCTGGGATTACAGGCATCAGCCACTGCCTAGGGTGCTTTTAAAGGAGTTTGAAGGGTATTGTCAGTCTTTAGGGGTTGGGCTGGATGCTCAGGTGAAAGTTCTTTTTGCTCTAAAGGAAAAGGGAACTAGGTTAAAAATCTGTTGGTGACTTATTAGTTATTAACTTTTAAGGATATTAACTTTTAAGGGTGTCACCACAACAGTGCTAGCCCTTTCTGTAATAAAAGGCCTTGAGTTTGGTTAACTCACTGAAGGTGTATGAAAATACCGAGATTATGAGCAAAACTGAGGCGAATGAAATTGGAATGCTCTTAACAAAAACATGCACTACGTTTCAATCCCATGTCTTTATGAAGGTTGGTGAATTTCAAGAATTCTACAAGCTATTCTCTTAAATTTGAGAGAGTGGAATAACACCATCAATCATAATATATAGTGTCATTATGAACATTTAAAGTTATATTAAGTTTATATATAATATAAATTTAT
>NW_016867260.1:0-233 GCF_001698545.2 Rhinopithecus bieti | reverse complement strand
TACTGTTAACAAGCTGCTCCCTGATAAGGAAGTGCGTCTCTGTGAGATGAATTCACACATCACAATGCAGTTTCTCAGACACCTTCCTTCTAGTTTTTCCCTGGGTATATCCCTTTGTCCCTCTAATCCTCGAAGGGCTCCCAAACATCTTATTGCAGTTTCCACCAAAAGAGTGTTAGCAGACTGCTGCTGGAAAAGAACATTTTAACTATGTGAGATGTACTCACACATCA
>NW_016867259.1:0-1105 GCF_001698545.2 Rhinopithecus bieti | reverse complement strand
CAGAGAACTTCCTCAGAAATCTTCCATCCAGTTTTTATCTGAGGATAATCCCTTTGTCACCCCAGGCTTCAATGTGCTCAGAAATCTCACACTGTATATTCCCCGAAAACAGTCTTAGCAAACTGCTCAATGTAAAGCACATTGTAACTCTGTGAGATGCATCCGCTCATCACCAGGCAGTTTCTCAGAAAGCTTCTTTCTGCTCTGTATCTGAGGATATGTTCTTTTTCACCATAGGCCTCAAGGCGCTCACAAATATCCCTTTGCATATTCCACAAAAACAATGTTAGCAAATGGCTTTATGCAGAGAAATGTGTAACTCTGAGAGATGAATTCAAACATCCCAATGGCGGCGTTCAGAAAGCTCTTTCTAGATTTTTTCTGAGGATATTTTCTCTGTCAGCATAGTTAACAAAGAGCCCATTTCTTAGCCCATCTCAGATTCCCCAAAAATCATGCTCACAAACTCCTCCATGATAAGAAAGTGCATATCTGGGCTTTGAATTCACAGATCACAAAGCAGTTTCTCAGAAGTCTTCCTTTTGGTTTATATCTTAGGATATTTCCTTTACCCCATGGGCTGCAATGCGCTCCAAAACATACTAATACAGTTTCCAGGAAAACGGTGGTAGCAGACTGCTGCATGAAAAGAATGGTGTCACTCTGTGAGATGAACTCACACATCACAAAGAACTTTCTCAGAAAGCTTCTCTCCAGTTTTCGTCTATGGATATTTCCTGTCTCTCCACAGCCTTCTCTGCGCTGAGAAACATCCCAGTGCAGATTCCACGAAAATGGTGCTAGCAAAAGGCTTCAAGCAGAGAAAGGTGTAGCTCTCTTCGATGAATTCACATACCACAAAGAACATTCTCAGAAAGTTCCTTCTAGTTTTCTCTGAGGATATTTCCTTTTCACCACAGGGCTCAAAGGGTTTCCAAGTATTCCCTGGAAGATTCCACGAAAAGAGTGTCAGCAAACTGCTCAATGAAACGCAGAATGTCACAATGTGAGATGGATTCGCACATCCCAATGCGGTTTCTCAGAAAGTTTCTTTCTAGTGTTGACCTGAGTATACGTATTTCTCTCCATAGGCCTCAATGAGCTC
>NW_016867258.1:0-233 GCF_001698545.2 Rhinopithecus bieti | reverse complement strand
GACTGATAACTACCTGCTCCCTGATAAGAAAGTGCATCTCTGTGAGATGAATTCACACGTCACAATGCAGTTTCTCAGACACCTTCCTTCTAGTTTTTCCCTGGATATATCCCTTTGTCCCTCTAATCCTCATAGTGCTCCCAAATATCTTACTGCAGTTTCCACGAAGGGAGTGTTAGGAGACTGCTGCTGGAAAAGAACATTGTAACTATGTGAGATGTACTCAAACATCA
>NW_016867257.1:0-981 GCF_001698545.2 Rhinopithecus bieti | reverse complement strand
AATAAAAATAAAAATAAATAAATAAATAAATAAATAAATAAATAAATAAATTCTAGAAGTCTCCTTTCATTCCTCTTTGCTGCCTATCCTGCAGACAATATAGCAGCAAATACTATCAACTCTACCTTCGGGATATACCTGAAACCAACGATGTCTCACAATTGCAGCACAATTGTTTCAAACCAGCACCTTCATCTCTCACTTAACTACCTAACAGTCTCCTGTCAGGTCTCTATCCTAGACAGTCAGGTCTCTATCCTTCCACTCTCTCCCCTACCAAAGCCAGAGGAGATCTCTCTAAAGCACAAATCAGAGCATGCCACTCACCCATCCACTCAACTTCAAGCCAAATGAAATCCAAACATTTTCCCATGGCTTCCAGAGTCTTCTGTCATCCGGTTCCAGTCTAGCTCTCCAACAGCTTTCTTCTTTTCCAGACACTCTGTTCTCATTATGTCCAATACAGCAGCCACTGCCATATGTGTCTATTGAGCACGTGAAATCTGGATAGTGAGACTGAGGGGCCAAATTTCCTATTTTATTCAATTTATGTTAAAAATGTAAATTTAAAAACGGCCAGGCACTGTGGCTCATGCCTGTAATACCAGCACTTTGGGAGGCCAAGGTGGGTGCATCGCCTGAGGTCAGGAGTTCCAGACCAGCCTGGCCAACATGGTGAAACCCTGTTTCTACTAAAAATACAAAAATTAGCTGGTGTGGTGGCGGGCACCTGTAATCTCAGCTACTCAGAGGCTGAGGCGGGAGAATCGCTTGAATCCGGGAGGCAGAGTTTGCAGTGAACTGAGATTGCACCACTGTACTCCAGCTTGGGTGACAGAGCAAGACCCTGTCAAAAAAAAAAAAAAAAAAAAGAAAGAAAAGAAAAAAGAAAAATTTAAAAACCAGTACTTATTTCATTATCAGAAAACTCTTAAACACAGTTAGATGACATAGATATATGAATCTATGTTATCAATGATA
>NW_016867256.1:0-650 GCF_001698545.2 Rhinopithecus bieti | reverse complement strand
CTGTGAGTGGGATGGGTGGAGAGGAAAGGAGTATATGGAAAGGAGGACTCAAGAAATGCCACGTGGCCGGGCGCGGTGGCTCAAGCCTGTAATCCCAGCACTTTGGGAGGCCAAGACGGGCGGATCACGAGGTCAGGAGATTGAGACCATCCTGGCTAACACGGTGAAACCCCGTCTCTACTAAAAAGACAAAAAACTAGCCGGGCGAGGTGGCGGCGCCTGTAGTCCCAGCTACTTGGGAGGCTGAGGCAGGAGAATGGCGTGAACCCAGGAGGCGGAGCTTGCAGTGAGCTGAGATCTGGCCACTGCACTCCAGTCTGGGTGACAGAGCGAGACTCCTTCTCAAAAAAAAAAAAAGAAATGCCACGTGTTTACAATAACATATGGATGGCAGGGAAAGGTTTTGAATAAGAAAAATATTTTTTCAATGCTCTTCTCCACTATTTAAAGATGTGAGAACATTGGCACTATGCTGCTGAAGATGTGTTGGTTTAGGGAGAAAACACTCTACTACTGAAATTTGCTCTGTGGTTTCTTTCCCAGGATCTACAATAAAAACCGGTGATCTATGTGAGAGCCCAAGGCATTGTGATTCCCCTCCATCCTGAATTGCATGTCTTCAATTCAAGCAGCCTGCTTTATGGCTCCCA
>NW_016867255.1:0-1193 GCF_001698545.2 Rhinopithecus bieti | reverse complement strand
AAAAAAAAATGCACTTAGCAACCGTAGCCATGCAACTTCTAATCATTTTGCTTGGTATATTACTTCTAACTATATTGCCAGACCCCGAACTAAACAGTACAATCAACTGGAGAAAATTATTTAACTATTCGTCTCTAAAACTGAGAGAAAAAGAGGACTTCACAGTATTGTTGGAAATTCTAAATAATATGTGTCATGAAAGAGTTTACAACAGTGCTGTGACCTAATGATTATTCATGCAATTATCATTTTTATATTATTATAATATATTTAAGCAGCATTATCATGATTATATTCTTACATTGGTAAATACACATTTGTTTGTTTGTGTTTTCTAATTTTGCATATGGTGTCCATATCTCGAATGAAATCATTGGAGAATTATATTGTAAAAATGTTAACTACAAAATATATTTATTGCATATTTGAATGAGGGAAATATTCCAGAAGTCACTCACAACCTGGTAATATTTTTTCTTTGCAAAATATATTTTTAAATAATTTGGGTAAAGCTGTTATTTTGGGGTTGTGTTAGTTTGCTTGTATCTTAGGCCAAATGGCCAAAGAATAAAAAGAAAAGAAAAAAATATTAACAGTAAACAAGTGGCAACACATGTTCACATAATTTTTAAGTAAATGATGTATGATTTTGTTCATGCTTTAAAAATTCAAATTTCTGGTCAGGTGCAGTGGCTCATGCCTGCAATCCCGGCACCTTGGAAGGCCTAGGCGGTGGATGACCTGAGGTCAGGAGTTCCAGACCAGCCTGGCCAACATGGTGAGACCCTGTCTCTACTAAAAATACAGAAAACACTAGCTGGGTGTGGTGGTGTGTGCCTGTAATCCCAGCTACTTGGGAGGCTGAGACAGGAGAATCGTTTGAACTTGGGAGGTGAAGTTGCTGTGAGCCAAGATGGCACCATTACACTTCAGCCTGAGCAACAGAGTTAGACTCCGTCTCAAAAAAAAAAAAAAAAAAAATCCAATTCTTATGAAGTTGTCTAATAATATCCAATCTTTATATCATAACACAATAATCTGAGGTCTAAGTAACCATGAGTAGAATTACTGAATGCGAATTTGAGAGATCATTTAAAAAAATTTTGGATACCTGTCTAAAATATTAATTGATATCTCAGTAAGAATACATAGCTCAGTACTACTTATCTTATTCTTTTCTAGTGTGTGTCTTC
>NW_016867254.1:5588-8476 GCF_001698545.2 Rhinopithecus bieti | reverse complement strand
TTGGAGGCTGAAGCGGGCGGATCACGAGGTCAGGAGACTGAAACCATCCTGGCTAATACAGTGAAACCCCGTTTCTACTAAAATACAAAAAATCAGCCAGGTGTGGTGGTGGGCAGCTGTAGTCCCAGCTACTTGGGAGGCTGAGGCAGGAGAATGGAGTGAACCTGGGAGGCGGAGCTTGCAGTGAGCCGAGATCGTTCCACTGCACTCCAGCCTAGGCAACAGAGCGAGACTCCATCTCAAAAAAAAAAAGAAAAAAAAAAAAAAGAAAATACAAGATGCAATTTTACCAAGATTTGGCTTACAGTAAAAAAGTGCGTGCACAGACACACGCACACACACACACTCCCCCAAGAACAGAGTAAGGCGGCCATGACTAAGCAATAGCAACGTGTTTGAAAAAAAGACATCTGGGCGCGGTGGCTCATGCTTGTAATCCCAGTACTTTGGGAGGCCAAGGCAGGCGGATCACCTGAGGTTGGGAGTTCGAGACCAGCCTGTTCAACATGGAGAAACCCCGTCCCTACTAAAAATACAAAATTAGCCGGGCATGGTGGCACATGCCTGTAATCCCAGCTACTCAGGAGGCTGAGGCAGGAAGATCACTTGAACATGGGAGGCGGAGGTTGCGATGAGCCAAGATCACACCATTGCACTCCGGCCTGAGCAACAAGAGTGAAACTCCGTCTCAAAAAAAAAAAAAAAAAAAAAAGAAAGAAAAGGAAGAAGACATGGGTCTTGATTGATACATGCACAGTGGGCCAAGAATATGATGTGGCTATCAAAAAAGTAATTAATTCCGTCTTAGGTGGTCTTTATATGCGTGTAGGGGCAATGCACATGAGCCCATGTGCCCCGCCCCACTTTTTTTTTTTTTTAAGAGACAAGGTCTCACTATGTTGCCCAGGCTGGTCTCCAACTCTTGGGCTCAAATTGATCCTCCTGCATCAACCTCTTCAGTAGTGGGACTACAGATGTGTGCCACCACATCTGGCTTGCCCACTTATTTTTAACCAGTAAAACCATTAAAATTAGGCTCCAAGCAACATACTTTATGAGGACTTGGACAGAAATCAAACCTTTACAGGGAATAGTGGCTTAAAATGAAAGGGTAAGCCAGGTACAGTGCTGTGCATGCACCCACAGTACCAGCTACTAGGGAGGACTGCTTAAGCCTAGGAGTTCATGTCCAGTCTGGGCAACATAGCAAGATCCTGTTTTAAAAAAAAAAAAAAACCCAGTCTCGGCAACATAGCAAGACCCCGTCAAAAAAAAAAGAAAGAAGAAATATTTGGCCATATGCGGTGGCTCATGCCTCTAATCCCAGCACTTAGAGAGGCCAAGGAAGGCAGATCGCTTGAGCCCAGGAGTTCGAGACCAGCCTGGGCAACATGGCAAAATCCCATCTCCACCAAAAAAAAAAAAAAAAAAAGTAAATATTTAAAAAGAGAAATAAGAATGCTTGAGAGAAAGAAGGCACCACAAAGCAATGGCGGGACTGATATCAAAGGAAAAAAGTGACTTCTTTTTTGTGGAGTTAAGCAAGAAAACTGAGACCAACAGGTAAAAAATTACAGGTAGACAGGTCAGTTTATCATAGGTCCTTTCTAATGAACACTGTCCCAAGATGGACTGGAGGAGCTTAAAAATCCCTCTGGACTCAAATTTAATTATTCCAGTTTTCCCCAATTTGATCATCATATGAGAACTTTTCTTTTTACTAGAAATCCTTTCACCTCCATCACTAAAACACAGCCTGTTTTCCTAAACTAATCAATATGACACTATTTTCCTCCAATACTGGATGTACTTAAAGGCTGCAGAAACACTAATGGTTAAGAAAGCCTATTCATTTTCAGTGCAGAATCCTCTGACCCCAGTAACTACCACTAGGAAATTTAGCCAAGCATCACATAAATATGGCCTATTACAAGATTATTCTCAGCAGTATTGTTTATAGCAGCAAAAAGACTGAAAATAACTAAACATCCATCAGTAAGGAACTGCTATCATATATTACACAGTGTATCCATAAACAAAATTCTATGGCACCCTTGAAAAGAACAAGCATATCCAAGCATGCTGACACGAAAATCTCCAATATATACTCTTACTGACAAACTCAAGTGAAGAATGTGCTACCATAAAAAATGATGAAGATACAGGTATGCACTTCTACACACTGGCAAGGATGGGTTAGGAAATTGAAAACAATGACTGGGGAAAGGAAGTAGGACAGTAAGGGATGTGGAAAGGGGATTTATTCTTCACTCTACATCCTTTTGTACTTCCTGAATTTGAAAACTACAGCTTTTAGGTAAACAATAACTTAGTCTCAATATATTTAAAACATTATTCAACAAGAGATATGAAATAACTACCTAATTAAATAATTAAAAAAAAAAACCAATTTCTTAGAGATACCTAAATAAAACCTTTTAAAAGCCAAATCAACAATTGTAATCCCAGCATTCTGGGAGGCTGAGGTCGGTAGATCACGAGGTCAGGAGTTTGAGACCAGCCTGACCAACATTGGGAAAAACCCTTTCTTTACTAAAAATACAAAAATTAGCTGGGTATGGTGGTACACACCTGTAATCCCAGCTACTCAGGAGGTTGAGGCAGGAGAAACGCTTGAACCTGGGAGGTGGAGGGTGCAGTCAGCCAAGATGGTGCCACTGCACTCCAGCCTGGGAGACAGAGTCTTACTCTGTCTCAAGAGAACAAACAACAAACAAACAAACAAAAACCAAACTTATGTATAGCTCTGAGAGATCAAATTGAACTTCTTTATGAACCTTATTTTAGACTCAAAGTTATATTGCCATGTATGTATTATTATTATTATTATTATTACCGTTATTACCATTATTATTATTAAGGGTAAA
>NW_016867254.1:0-1815 GCF_001698545.2 Rhinopithecus bieti | reverse complement strand
GAGAGGGGGGCAGGGAGGCTGCTGCCGCTTAGCCAAGCAAAATCTCAGAGCAAGAGGGGAAAATGGTTCCTGTTCTCGAGAGATTACTGTGCCTTCAAAGTCTCCCTGATAATCACGGACATGCAATTCTCTGCACCCCTGAAATGTTCTCCTCCAGCTGACTGGCCTTTCCTGGGGCCCGGTCGGGCCGAGGTGGGGCTGGTCTCAGAGGGAGGAGAGCTTTTGGAGAGGCCGCGGGCGTTTTCTGCCTGCAAAAGCCGCCGGGCCGCCTTGTTAGGCTAAATGTGCAGCCTATGGCGGCACAGGCCGCCGGCGGGCCGAAACCGATTTACATTGTTACATTTTAATTTGTTCGATGTTTGAGTCCTTAAGATGATGGTTTGCGGCCTCTTAGTGCTTCAGGGGATTTTGTTCCTGCACTGGCGTTCCTTTCTCATCCCAGCCCCGGCCCCTGCTGAGTCATTTTGTCACCTGCAGGGGTCCCAGGGCGACCCCACCCCAAGCTGGCGGAGCTGGAGAGAGCAGGGCTGAACTGCCCTGGGCCTGCTTACCTGAGCCCTGCTCTGCTCGGGAACTTCGTAGGCCCTGGGGAGTGTGTCGGGGAGGAGAAAACTGGCTGCAAGGCCAAAAGGGGAATAGAAGAAAATGAGGGCCAGGAGCAGAGGGAACGGAGTTGGGGAGGCGTGCGTGCAAAGGGAACCGAAGTTTACGTCCAGCTCCGAGAGAGGCTCCTCTTGCAAAAGCACCCCGGAACATTTGCTGCCTTGATACCTTTCCAAGTGCCTTCATGCTCAGATGCTATCTTGCAGATGCCGCTGTCATGCCCACTTTTCTGACCGGGACGCAAACCCAGACGTTAGTCAGTGGCAGAACCAGTCACACATTCCCTTCTGTAGATATTTACTGTCTTGTTTCCGATACAATACAGTTCATTATTATAACGCCCTCCCCCCAAGCCCGGTCAAAGAATCTTGTTAGTGCCTAAGGCTGAGGGGTGGCTAGAGAGGGAAGAGAGTTGGAAGGGTGTTTAAGCAATACAGCCCTCATATTCTAGGACACTGGTTGGCAAGACTTTTCTAAAAGGACCGAGATAGTAAATATTTTAGGCTTCGGGGCAACTGCTCGACTCTGTCGCGTTGTAGCGCAAAGCAGCCGTGGAAAATGTGGATACATTTGGCCGTGTTCCAATAAAACTACAGACACTGAAATCGTTTTCAGGGTCACAACATCTTTTTTTCAACCGCTTGAAAACGGAAAACCATTCTCAGCTCGAGGGCCATACAAAACATGTGGTGGGTTAGATTTAGTCGGAGGACTGTAGTTTGCCCACCTTGTTCTAGAATAATTGTACCTTATGGCTCTGCTTCAAAGAGAACCTCGTGTGCAAAACAAGAGGCGGCTTGGGAGATGATTTGTATCCCTTTAATACAGTGTACTGATTTCTGATAAGTAGGCATGATTTCCAAAACCTATTAAAAGAAATGTTTGAAGGACTGAAAGAAAAGAAATCTTCGCAGACGACGTGGCTTTAAAATCTTGATAACTGTTGGCCTCAGTGAGGGTCAGAGAAGGAAATATGGAACAAATATTTTGGGAGTTTCTGAGAATATTCACACGCTATCATGCATTTAATCCGAAGGTATCATGTACAGCATATTTCATTGGTTTTGCATTTTTGTTGTTGTTAAATTGAATCTGTCAATTCTATTTAATTTTTTTTGGCCTTTTTTCCATCAACTTCTTTTTTTGCATTAAAAAAAAGTGATGTGTTCTCTCTTGTATTGCTTATCTGTTGGGTTTGCCTTTCTCCCCAAC
>NW_016867253.1:0-982 GCF_001698545.2 Rhinopithecus bieti | reverse complement strand
TAATTGAAAATTTTGGGTTTATACAGTAATGCCAATTTATACACAAGTTTTCAAAATGATATATAAATTTGCAGAGCTAAATATATTAATTGATAGAATTCCAGGTTCCTATGACTTCTAAAATCAAGGTAAATGTGAAGAAAATAGAAAAGTCTAAAAAAAGGACAAATTTTAATTACTCAATACAATATGTTACCTGCTTCTCCTGAAGGTGTTTCCTCAGTAACTAGGGGTAAGCCAGATGCAAAGAAGTCCATGATTGTTGCATAAATATCTGGTTTCAGTAAATTCCAGTCTAAATCTTCATTTTCCTATAAACATTTAAAGGAAAATGTTGTATTTGCAGGCAAGGGCAAAGACCCATACAGAACACTACCTTATACCTCTTTTTTTTTTTTTTTTTTTTTTTGAGATGGAGTCTCACTCTGTTGCTCAGACTGGATGGAGTGCAGTGGCATGATCTTGGCTCACTGCAACCTCCGCCTCCTACATTCGAGCAATTCTCCTGCCTCAGCATCCCAAGTAGCTGGGACTACAGGTGTGTGCCACCACAGCTGGCTAATTTTTTGTAGTTTTAGTAGAGATGAGGTTTCACCATGTTAGCCAGGATGGTCTCGATCTCCTGACCTTGTGATCCGCCTACCCCAGCCTCCCAAAGTGCTGGGATTACAGACGTGAGCCACTGCGCCCGGCCCCCTTATACCTCTTAAGAATCTTTTCCTGGCCAGGTATCGTAGTTCATGTCTAATCCCAACATTTTGGGAAGCTGAGGCAGGAGGATAGCTTGAGTCCAGGAGTTCAAGACTAGCCTGGGCAACACAGTAAGACTTCATCTCTTTTCATATTTTTAAAAATAATAAATAAATGGAAAGGAAGAAAGAAAAAAGAGAGAAAAGAAGCAGAAAAAAGGAAAGGAGAAGAAAGGCAAGCAGGCGGGCAAAGGGAAGGGGAAGGGAAAAGGGAAAGGGAAAAGAAAAGAGAT
>NW_016867252.1:0-622 GCF_001698545.2 Rhinopithecus bieti | reverse complement strand
TCAATAGTCATTTTCAATGACCACTAGTTAGTAATGTACTTCTTACTTGTAGAGTGGTTTACGATTTTCTTAGTTTCTATAAGAGAAGTGTTAAAGTGAGCTTAATATTGCCTGAGAAAGACTTCATACATCCACATTTGAGTCCTTGCAGACGATCTGCAACATAGCTTAATAAGTAGAGAGGGTTGAAAACCCAACTTAGGAGTATGCACCCTTAACAATAGCTGAGTCTTGGCTAATCTCAGCAGCCACACTTCAACCACTTATACACTGCTGAGCATTCAAACTGTGTTCCAAATAAGGCAAATGCCAAGTGGTAACCAATCCAGTTGTTTCTGTACTTCCGATTTCTGTACATCACTTCGTTTTTTTTGTCTACAAATCTTCTTCTACCATGTGGCTGTGCTGGAGTCTCATTGAGTCTGCTGTGATTCTGGGGGCTGACCAATTCAAGAATCATTCATTGCTCATTTAAACTCCTTTAAATTTAATTTGGCTGAAGTTTTTCTTTTAACAGAAGTAACATAACTCAGTGTTAGAAGTGCGGGATTTGAGTCCATTGCCCAGGTTCAAATCCAACTCCACCATTTTCTGTGGGCCTTTGGGCATAAAATAAAAGAGA
>NW_016867251.1:0-1479 GCF_001698545.2 Rhinopithecus bieti | reverse complement strand
CCTTTTATTTAAAGCAGTACAGAATTTCATGGAATACAAAATTGGTCTGTAAGGGTCTGGATGAAGATTTTGTTAGAAAAAGGCTAGCTTTTCCCAGTGAAATAACTCCTGAAAGTTTGGAAATTGTTCCTGTTATTAAGGCAAATTGCACTTGCATGAATTATCAATGTTTCAAGACGCTTTTCTATTATTTATACCGTTTTGGGAATAATTAATTTGAATGAGATTTTCTTCAGTGTTAAATAGTTTTAAGCTACAGAATGGAAGCATGACCTCAAGACTTGATTGCACAAGGTCTTTTTCAGATGTAGTATTTTCCTTGAAATGTAAGTTTTTTTTTTTCTTTCTGAGTTTTATTTCCTTCTTAGAATATAAAGTAGTCCTACAACAAGCTCCTTACTCTCAACATTGATTTTTTGTATCAAAACATTGACTTAAATATCATGTTTACATGAAAGAAAATGTAGAAAACAGGCTATCAGATCTTAAAACTCTCATATTTCACAAGAATATTACAGAGTTAAGGAAACGTTAGACATCAAATAATCTAGATTTTTCATTCCACAGATAATAGAAAGAGATGAGAAAATGAATAAAAGCCGATGACCATGGTCTCTCAGTGAGGTAGTAGTGACGTTGATAATATACGTGTTTTTATCCCAGTCCAGTGATCTTACTAGTACATCAGTCTGCCTCACTTTCAATGCAAATTGGTTCCAGTGGATTAATTTTCAAATTAATACTTGCTGTATGGATGGCAGGTAGAGGGCTTGGGATGTCAGAGCAAGGTTAGGAAATAGGTAAACAGAACAAGACTGCAGAGTTGTTCCTATCAAAATAAATGAGCTGGTTTCCTGATTCCTATGGGAAGAGCTCTTTTGATGAAACCAAAACAACAAATCAGTGAAGAAAAAACTACCAACTAAAGGCGAACCCTTGCATATTTGGACAGCATTATTTTAGGAACATGGTAAAAGATCTGGAGTGATTTTTTTTTTTTAATTGTCACATATGTTATAGTCTAATTTACTTATCTAATAAATATATTTCAACAAATAGCTGAAATAATATATCAGCATATCTGCTTGCTGGAACCTAGGGGAAAGTTTATTTATTTATTTCCATCTACTATGTTATTGCATATAAATACGTACATATACACATAAATACACATACATGAATTTCAATCTCAATTACAGAAAATGGTTTTGAACAATAAATTTAAGTCTACCATTCAGGATATTTACTAAATTAGAACTTTGAAAGTGCAGGATAAATAATAAATAAAATAGAAATATAATAAATGCAATAATAAGTAAAATATATAATGAATGCTTCATTTTACAAATTATATTTTCATAAAATTTTCATAAATATATTTTGAAATGAAAAAAGTATATTTTCATAAATTTTATATTTCGCTGCTGTGAAATCTTGTGATTTTCAGAAAAGTAGTAGAGAACTTCTGACTAAAGATTC
>NW_016867250.1:0-985 GCF_001698545.2 Rhinopithecus bieti | reverse complement strand
TAACTGAATAGAATTAAGGAATCGGAAAATAAAACTCACTCCCCAAAGTGTGCCTTTAGTTGTTTTCTTCCTCCCGCAGTCAAAAGGCAAATAGAAATGTGGATTCTGCACTCAGTGATCTAACCACCTGCTGTCAGGGTACAGTTGGGATTTCACTGCCCAGCACAGCAGTGCACCCAACTGCTTCTGAGAGACAAATCATCACCAACCGTTCTTCCTCTTCCTGTCATCATTATCTACTAACTATGATTTAATCCAAGCTGCAACTTACATTTCTGCTGTGTTGATCATCTCTCCCCACCCTCTCCAATGCTTTGAAAATGTGCAATACTTATGGTCAGCTGAAGATGAAATTGGCAGACAGGCCAGTCTCTAAACTGCCAAGAACCAGGGAACAGCTGTTTTAAGGAAGCTACTTTACCAATGCATCCAGCCATGTGTTGATGGAAGGGTCTCGTGCCCACAAACTCATAAACACTCCATTTTCCATGTAGCCACAGGTTCCATCTACATAGGTGTTAAATATAAATGGTATGCATCATGCAACAAGTCTGTACATTGCAGAACCATAACAGGTTTGGCTTGTTTTCAAAATGCACATGAGACTTTCCCTGTATTCCATAGTGCAGAGTTGGACGTAAGAGGACAAACACTTGAGGGTGAGTTATACTCACCATCTAAGAGTTAAGTAGAAAGTCTATCCACTAAACTTACCACTAGCTATACCCATCTGTAGTAGCAATGGGAGTAAGTTGTGAATTCCACTTTTTTTTTTTTTTTTGAGACGGAGTCTCGCTCTGTCACCCAGGCTGGAGTGCAGTGGCCGGATCTCAGCTCACTGCAAGCTCCGCCTCCCGGGTTTAAGCCATTCTCCTGCCTCAGCCTCCCGAGTAGCTGGGACTACAGGCGCCTGCCACCTCGCCCGGGTATTTTTTTGTTTTTTTTGGTAGAGACGGGGTTTCACCGTGTTAGTCTGGATGGTCTA
>NW_016867249.1:0-977 GCF_001698545.2 Rhinopithecus bieti | reverse complement strand
TTGCAATTCTAACTGGTGTGAGATGGTATCTCACTGTGGTTTTGATTTGCGTTTTCTGATGACCAGTGATTATGAGCATTTTTTCATGTCTGTTGGCTGCATAAATGTCTTCTTTTGAGAAGTATCTGTTCATATCCTTTGCCCACTTTTGATGGCGTTGTTTGTTTTATTCTTGTAAATTTAAGTTCTTTGTAGATTCTGAATATTAGCCCTTTGTCAGATGGATAGATTGCAAAATTTTTCTCCCATTCTGTAGGTTGCCTGTTCAATCTGATGGTAGTTTCTTTTGGTGGCAGAAGCTCTTTAGTTAGATTAGTTCCCATTTGTCTATTTTGGCTTTTGTTGCCATTGCTTTTGGTGTTTTAGTCGTGCAGTCCTTGCCCATGCCTATGTCCTGAATGATATTGCCTAGGTTTTCTTCTAGGGTTTTTATGGTTTTAACTCTAACATTTAGGTCAAGATGGTCTTTAATCCATCTTGAATTAATGTTTGTATAAGGTGTAAGGAAGGGATCCAGTTTCAGTTTTCTACATATGGCTAGCCAGTTTTCCTAGCACCATTTATTAAGTAGGGAATCCTTTCCCCAATTCTTGTTTTCATCAAGTTTGTCAAAGATCAGATGGTTGTAGATGTGTAGCGTTACTTTTGAGGCCTGTGTTCTGTTCCATTGGTCTATATCTCTGTTTTGGTACCAGTACCATGCTGTTTTGGTGACTGTAGACTTGTAGTATAGTTTGAAGTCAGGTAGCATGATGCCTCCAGCTTTTTTTTTTTTTCTTTATTTATGTTTTGCTTAGGATTGTCTTGGCAATGTGCATTCTATTTTGGTTCAATATAAACTTTAAAGTAGTTTTTTCCAGTTCTGTGGAGAAAGTCATTGGTAGCTTGACGTGGATGATGTTGAATCTATAAATTACTTTGGGAAGTATGGCCATCTTCACTATATTGATTCTTCCTATCCATGAGCATAGAATGTT
>NW_016867248.1:0-2421 GCF_001698545.2 Rhinopithecus bieti | reverse complement strand
ATCCTCTGGCCTGGCTCTGGGCTGACTAGGCTCACTGGGGCTCACTTGTTCTATGCAATGGTGGCTGCCATTGTCTGGGGCCGGCTGGCTGGATGTCCCATCCAGAAGGTCTGTCATGTCTGGGATAGCTGACCTCTCCATGTGGCCTCTCCACGTGGACTCCTGAGCAAGGTGGCCACACTCCTCCCACGGTGACTTGGGGTTCCCCAACGCACAAAGCAGAGAGACTGCTGGGTCAGTGTCGCTGCTGCCATATTCTGTGGGTTCACTGGAGTCCAGGTCAGCCCAGATCCTGTGCGCTTGTGTGTGTGTGTGTGTCTGTGTGTGTGTGTGTTTGTGTGTGTGGGAGGGGAACAACATAAGGACCTGAACACCCTTTTGAAACTGTCAAAATTTATTTATTTATTTATTTATTTATTTTGAGACGGAGCCTTGCTCTGTCTCCCAGGCTGGAGTGCAAGGTGCAATCTCGGTTCACTGCAACATCTACCTCCCAGGTTCAAGCCATCCTCCCATCTCAGCCTCCTGAGTACCTGGGACTACAGGTCTGCACTACCATGCCAGGCTAATTTTTTGTATTTGTAGTAGAGACAGGGTTTCACCATGTTGGCCAGACTGGTCTCGAACTCCTGACCTCAGGCAATCCGCTCACCTCGGCCTCCCAAAGTGCTGGGATTACAGGCGTGAGCCACTGTGCTTGGCCACAAAACCTTTTTTTATTTTAATTTTCTTTTTTCTTTTTTTTTTGAGACGGAGTCTGGCTCTGTCGCCCAGGCTGGAGTGCAGTGGCCAGATCTCAGCTCATTGCAAGCTCCGCCTCCTGGGCTTACGCCATTCTCCTGCCTCAGCATCCCGAGTAGCTGGGACTACAGGTGCCCACCACCTTGCCCAGCTAGTTTTTTGTATTTTTTAGTAGAGACGGGGTTTCACCGTGTTAGCCAGGATGGTCTCGATCTCCTGACCTCGTGATCCGCCCGTCTCAGCCTCCCAAAGTGCTGGGATTACAGGGTTGAGCCACCTCGCCCGGCCATATTTTAATTTTTCTTTTCTTTTTTTTAAGTCTTCCATCCTCCCCCACGCCTTTTTTGTTTTTTTTTGTTTGAGGCAGAGTTTTGCTCTTGTTGCCCAGGCTGGAGTGCAATGGCGCGATCTTGGCTCACCGCAAACTTCGCCTCCTATGTTCAAGTGATTCTCCTGCCTCAGCCTCCTGAGTAGCTGGGATTACAAGCATGCGCCATCGCGCCTGGCTAATTTTTTGTATTTTTAGTAGAGACGGGGCTTCTGCATGTTGGTCAGGCTGGTCTCGAGCTCCCCACCTCAGGTGATTCACCTGCCTTGGCCTCCAAAAGTGCAGGGAATGACAGGCGTGAGCCACTGCTCCTCTTCCCCCTTGCCTTTTTTTTTTTTTAGAGATGAGGTCTTTCTATGTTGCCCAGGCTGGTCTCGAACTCCTCAGCTCAAGTGATCCTCCCACCCTAGCCTCCCAAAGCACTGGGATCACAGGTGTGAGCCATGGTGTCCGCTGTTACCCACTCTTAAGGGGATTGTTTGAGACTAATGAGTCCTTTCTCTGCGGGTTGCCATTTGCACCAATAGAACAAGACCAGATTCAGTAAAGCAAGATAGAAACTTTATTCATCAATCAATGAATGGAGAAAGGGAGGAACTCCCGTTCAAAGTGGCTTCTGCCTGCAGGTGTGATGAGAGGGAGTTTCGAAGTTTGCTAGGGCGTGTAGGTGCAGACTGGGGGCGGGGATTCCTGGAAAGAGGTAGGGCTTTCTAGGGGGAACTGAAGTGTTCACCCTTTCTTTTCTTTTGTACCTGGCATTATATGTGCTTAGCAAAGTGTGCCTCGCCCCACTGCAGACTTTTTTTTTTTTTTGAGACAGAGTCTCACTCAGTCACCCAGGCTGGAGTGCAGTGGGGCGATCTCAGCTCACTGCCACCTCTGCCTCCCAGGTTCAAGTGATTCTCCTGCCTCAGCCTCCTGAGTAGCTAGGATTACAGGTGTGCACCACCATGCCCGGCTAATTTTTGTATTTTTTAGTGGAGACAGGATTTCACCATGTTGGCCAGGCTGGTCTCGAACTCCTGACCTTGTAATCTGCCCACCTTGACCTCCTGAAGTGCTGGGATTACAGGCCAAGAGAGGGTCTTACCATGTTGCCCAGGCTGGTCTTGAACTCTTTAGCTTAAGCAATCCTCCCTCCTTAGATTCTCAAAATGCTGGGATGACAGCTGGAAGCCACTGTGCCCTGGCTGTGATTTTACGATGCCCGTGGAGTGAGGATTGAGGCAGATGGAGCACTGCTGAGGTCAGCGCTCATCCTGTGGCTCAGCTGTGGTTAATGGCATCCGGCCTTCATGCCTGTAAGCTAGCACAGCTGTGAGCAGAGGTTAATTTCTTTTTTTTTTTGAGAC
>NW_016867247.1:0-667 GCF_001698545.2 Rhinopithecus bieti | reverse complement strand
TCCTGTAATCCCAGCACTTCGGGAGGCTGAGGCCAGCGGATCACCTAAGGCTGGGAGTTCAAGACCAGCCTGACCAACATGGAGAAACCCCATCTCTACTTAAAAATACAAAATTAGGCCGGGTGCGGTGGCTCAAGCCTGTAATCCCAGCACTTTTGGAGGCCGAGATGGGCGCATCATGAGGTCAGGAGATCGAGACCATCCTGGCTAACATGGTGAAACCCCGTCTCTACTAAAAAATACAAAAAACTAGCCGGGCGAGGTGGCGGGCGCCTGTAGTCCCAGCTACTCGGGAGGCTGAGGCAGGAGAATGCCATAAACACGGGAGGCAGAGTTTCCAGTGAGCTGAGATCCGGCCACTGTACTCCAGCCTGGGCGACAGAGCAAGACTCCGTCTCAAAAAAAAAAAAAAAAACAAAATTAGGCCAGGCGTGGTGGCTCACGCCCAGCACTTTGGGAGGCCGAGGCAGGTGGATCACGAGGTCAGGAGACTGAGACCACCCTGGCTAACACGGTGAGACCCCACCTCTACAAAAAATACAAAAAATTAGCCAGGATGTTGGTGGGCACCTGTAGTCCCAGCTATTCCGGAGACTGAGGCAGGAGGATGGCGTGAACCCGGGAGGTGCAGCTTGTAGTGAGCCAAGATCGCGCCACTGCTCTCCAG
>NW_016867246.1:0-204 GCF_001698545.2 Rhinopithecus bieti | reverse complement strand
AGAGGGGATACAGGGACCCACACACTGCGTGAGGCCAACATGAAAGAAAGATGTTGGTAAAATATTACACCTGATGGAATGTAGGGAAGGAGGCATTAGGGTGAACTGAAGGGGGGCCCAGAAGTCCCATCCTGAGGCAGGGAAAGTGGTTGGTATCAGAGATCCAGGGATCTGCCTCCAGGTCCCCATATGAGCCCCTAAGTT
>NW_016867245.1:0-1524 GCF_001698545.2 Rhinopithecus bieti | reverse complement strand
TATATCTATGACAAAGCCCTACATAAATCCACCACTCATCAGTCCACAAAGAGGTCAGTGGTCCAGCTGGCTCAGATAATAATTAGAGCTACAGCTGTGAGCTTAGCTTTCAAAAATTCATTCAGAAAGAAAGCTCAAGCATCTCTTAAATATCTTTGAAATCTGTGTGTACCAAGCATTTTAAGGAGTTCAATAGAAAATATAGAAACTGTCACGCCTGTAATCCCAGCACTTTGGGAGGCCGAGGTGGGCGGATCACAAGGTCAGGAGATAGAGACCATCCTGGCTAACACAGTGAAACCCTGTCTCTACTAAAACAAAATACAAAAAAAATTAGCTGGGCGTGGTGGTGGGCGCCTGTAGTCCCAGCTACTGGGGAAGCTGAGGCAGGAGAATGGTGTGAACCTGGGAGGCGGAGCTTGCCATGAGCCGAGATCGCGCCACTGCACTCCAGCCTGGGTGACGGAGCAAGACTCCATCTCAAAAAGAAAAAATAATAATAATAAAAAAATACAGAAACCTGACATTGGTTCTGACATGTTCTGGAAATAATGCTTTTTTGAGAAGACAACCAGTGACTAAACATAAGATCTTCAGCTAGAAGCAAAGTGTCAAAGGCTGCATTAGAAAACGCCAGCTTCCCTGAGGCCCAGCGGAGCTATGTGCTGATGCTGCTTCACTTCTGGGACCCTAGATATCTTCATACATCGAGGATTCACCCAGAAGGTGAATTGCCCACACTCTGAATCTGGGCATAAAGGTTTTGAGAGTTTCTCCTATGAAGCAAATGTGTATATATCAAAACCGAGACTCAGTCGATGAAAAACTTGATACTATTAAGGATACTAAAATGACCCAAAAAACCCAAAAAACAAAAATAAAGGTGTTCTCTGAAATCAATTCTTCAAACCTAAGATTGTGTTGCACCAGGGCAGCATCACTGCAATCATTAGAGAAACTTCCAGGTGACCCACCTGAAGGGGACCACTCTCATTTGGGTGGTGAGTTCTGATTTGCATGGATGAATCTCAGAGTGAAGGGCAGCAAACACTCCTTTCACCTGGAGACCATCACTGAGCATCCCTTCCAAACGAAATGCTCCACAACACAATTCTAGGTAGGAGTGTTACAGCAAGGGGCTGTACTGCACCACTAGGAGTAAGAGGATTATCACCTGCCCTAGACATTGACAAGAGTATGCCGGTGGTGGCTCACGCCTGTAGGCCAAGGCAGGTGGATCACTTGAGGTCAGGAGTTCGAGACCCCGTCTCTACTAAAAATACAAAAAATTAACTGGGCGTGGCGGCATGCACCTGTAGTCCCAGCTACTAGGGAGGCTGAGGCAGGAGAATTGCTTGAATCTGGGAGGCGGAGGTTGCAGTGAGCCAAGATCATGGCACTGCACTCTAGCCTGGGAGACAGAGCGAGACTACGTCTCAAAAAAAAAAAAAAAAAGAAAGAAAAAATTATCGTATTTTAGAATTCATGTAGATGACTTCACTTGCTATATTTTAAAGGTAGGAA
>NW_016867244.1:0-1727 GCF_001698545.2 Rhinopithecus bieti | reverse complement strand
TAAGGAAGGGATAGCATTAGGAGAAATACGTAATGTAGATGACGGGTTGATGGGGTAGCAAACCACCATGGTATGTGTATACCTATGTATCAAACCTGCTAGTTCTGCACATGTATCCCAGAATTTAAAGTATAATAAAAGAAAATGTATAATAACCTTTCAGGTAAGTCAGAGGATTTTAACAGCTTTATTGAGGTGTAGTTAACATGAAGTAGACTGAACATCTTTAAAGTGTTCACCTTGAGGGGCTGGAGATGGTGGCTCACGCCTACAATCCCAGCACTTTGGAAGGCCGAGGCGGGCAGATCACGAGGTCAGGAGATCAAGACCATCCTGGCTAACACGGTGAAATCCCGTCTCTACTAAAAAAAAATACAAAAAAATTAGCTGGGCATGGTGGTGGGCGCTTGTAGTCCCAGCTACTCAGGAGGCTGAGGCAATGGCATGAACCCAGGAGGTGGAGGTTGCAGTGAGCCGAGATCGTGCCACTGCACTCCAGCCTGGGCAACACAGTGATACTCCATCTCAAAAAAACAAACAAACAAATAAACAAACAAACAAAAAACAAAGTGTTTAACTTGATAAATTTTACACATGTATATACCTGTGAAACTATCACCTCGATCAGGGTAATGAACGTGTCCATCACTCCCAAAATTTCTCTTGTATGTTTCTCTGATTCCTACTTCTGTCTCTCTTCCTCCTCTCTGTAGTCAGTCACCCATCTTTTTTTTTTTTTAATCCACCATGGTTTATTTTTATTATCTAGAATTGCACATGTGTGGAGTCATACATTATGTACTCTTTTGCTGTCTGGCTTCTTTCACTCAGTATAATTATTTCCACATACATTCAAATTGTCGTGTATCAGCAGTACAGTTTTTCTATTGCCAGGTCTTATTCCATGGTATGGATATATCACAATTTGTTTATCTATTCACCTGTTGATGAACATTTGGGTTGTTTCCAGTTGTGGACAAGTAAGACTACATTTTTGCACGGGTGTATGCTTTTATTTATTTACTTATTTATTTTTTTCTACAAATATATAGTAATTTAGTTAAGTTGCTAATGAGGGATCCAGCAGGATGATGCACTTGGTTCGAAAGAGGATACAACAAAATGTATCTATTTATATGGCAAATGCTTTTATTTCAGGTAAACACCTAACAGTTGAACAGCTGATTTATATGGTAGAAATATGCATAACTTTTAAACAAACTGCCAAGCTGTTTTCCAAAGTAGTTGCACAATTTACATTCCCACCAGCAGTGTATGAGAATTCTAGTTGTTCCACATCCTCTCTAGCACAGAGTATGTTTCAGTCTTTTGATTTTGGTCATTCTAATAGCACTTCAATGGTTTAAATTACATCCTTTATCCCTTCCTCCCACCATTAATATGTTGAATTCCTAACCCTTTTACCTCAGAATGTGACATTATTCAGAAATAGGATTGTTGGCAGATGTAAATAGTGAATGTGAAGTCATACTGAAGTGGGGTGGACCTCTAATCCAATATGATTACATCCTTATAAATGCAGAAAATTCTGACATAGACACACACACACAGGGTGAACACCGTGTGAAGATTATAGTTGTGCTGCCACAGGCCAAGAAGCTACCAGAATCCAGGAGAGAGGACTGGAAAAGATCCTGCCCTGCTGTATTTTATAGGCATGGGCAAGGACTTCATGTCTAAAACACCAAAAGCAATGGCAACAAAAG
>NW_016867243.1:0-213 GCF_001698545.2 Rhinopithecus bieti | reverse complement strand
CCTCCCTAAGCCATAGCTGCCTCACTGAAAAATGGGGATATAGAAACCTCTGCATCATACAGGGGCTGGGCTGCTGTATCGTTACGCAGGCTCTTCATAGGTTACCTAGCTCAGGGCATGAGTGGAGGGTGAATTTTAGCTCAGACCTTGCATGCTAGGTGGTGTGCCCTATTGAAGGGTTGCATCTGCCCAGAGAGGGAGGGCCTCTTCCCC
>NW_016867242.1:0-1752 GCF_001698545.2 Rhinopithecus bieti | reverse complement strand
CAGCTGCAGTCCCAGCAGCCACCAGGAGCAAGATTCCAAATGCATCTTCCCCGCGGGAGGCCCCAGCCCACGTGCCTCCTGGGCCCTGGAGAATAGACTGAGGGGCTGGCCCTGTACGGGTGCCCAGCATTCAGTGCACCAGGCGGGCATTGAACAGGGACACCCCGAGACCTGGTGTTGCTCAGCCTGTAAGCTAAGAAGGGCTCCTACGCATTTACAAGATTGTACAAAATATGTATAGATGCGTGACAGAGACCACGTGTGCCCACAAAGCCTGAGAGATTTACTACTGGACATTCACGGGAGAGGTCTGAACCTCTGGGGTGAAGATGAGGCACTCAGGTGGCTCAGGAGGTGGCCAGGAGCTCTGCGCAGGCTGCCAGCCAGACACCAGCCTGGACTGCTTTGCCCAGGCCCCAGGCACTCTCTGCAGGGTCCTCACTACCCCAGCCCCCAGGGCTCTCTGCAGGGCCCTCCTCCCTGCTAGGCCCCTGGGCTCTCCCAGCAGGTCCCCGTCCCAAGTCCTCTCATGGTCCCTCAGAGTGGCTCTGCCTGACGCCTCTGCCTGCAAACTCCTCTCTGTGCATCACCCTCTCCCTCTCCTCTGCACCCCCCGCTCTGCCCCACCCTCCCCTCTGCCGGCTCCCAGCCCAGGCAGGCAGATTCTGTTCCAGTGGGACTCCTCCCCATGCATCTGCCTCCTCTGTGCTCCCGGCTTTTGAGCTGCACGGCCCTGCACTGTTGTTCCTGCCTCCCTCTAGGCCTCAGCCTCTTTACGTGCTCCTTGGGGCTGGGCTACACCCTCCCCGGGAGATTTTCTGGCTCCAAAGCCCAGCACTCCCCAGTCCTATCAAAGCTTTGAGAACTTCTTGTGGGCCTGACCCATGACACCTGGCCTGTGATGTCTGGCCTATGTCACCTGGTTCATTATACCTGGCCCTTTATACCTAGTCTGTGATGGCTGACCTGTGACACCTGGCCTATGTTACCTGGCCCATTACACCTGTTCATGTCACCTGACGCATGACATCTGGCCTATGATAACTGGCCTATGATACCTGCTCCATTATACCTACTCATGTCGCCTGGCCTTTGACACCTGGCCCATGACAACACCTGGTTTGGTACATGTGCCTCAGTCCCACCTATGAGGTGCTCTGTGCCTGAACAACAGGCCCCCCGCTCTGCACGTGAACTCCTCCAGCGGCTGCGCAGGCCTGGATTGCTGTGCAGGGGAGGCGCCTCTGTGCCTGCTCGGCCATGTCTGCTGGGGTAGGAGGAGGAGTGGTGGTGAGGGGGCTGTTTGCTCACTGACTCACTTTATAGAGTGGAGTGGTGTCCGTGGCTCAGACCTGGCACTCCTCCTGCTTAAAAATATTTCACCTGTCCCTGCATGCTCAGAAGATGACCAAGGTTTGTGTCTTAGTAAAGAGGCTCCCCCAACTCACTCCCCTCTGCAGGGGTGGCCCCGTCCCCAACACTGTGCCACCCTGTCAAGCACCTGGGCTTTGCCATGGTCAGGCCCACTGCCACTCTGTCCCCCTCCTCCTGACACCATGACCCCATCCCCTGCCATCCTGCCCCTTGTACCCCTGCCACCATGTCCCCATCTCCCTGCTGCCATGTCCCCCCATCCCCTGCCAGTCTGTTCCCCATCCCCTGCCATCCTGTCTCCCCATCCCGCAGCCACCATGTCCCCCATCCCCCTGCCACCATGTCCCCCTATCCCGTGGCCACCATGTCCCCCATTCC
>NW_016867241.1:0-1526 GCF_001698545.2 Rhinopithecus bieti | reverse complement strand
CTACTTTTTCACATACACTTTTAATCAGCTAGTCCAAATAGTCATAAATTAAAAAAAAAAAGATTTAAGAAAAATTTATGAGTAAAGAGTTTTAAATTGAGAAAAGAAAGTCTCTTCAGTACCTTATTTATTTGAGAATTAGGAAAAGTCAGGCCATTACCCCATATCAAGGTCCCAAAACCCCAGTTACACTGGTAGCGGGCCCACGTTGCACAGGATCTTGGTTTGAAAACCATCAATCTAGACCAAACCTCTTAATATATAGATGAGAAACCTGGCCTGGAGAGATTGTGACTTGCTTGAGGTCATATAAATAATTGATGACAGACTTGAGACTGGAAATCATGTCTCCATTCCTAATCCTGTGCTTTTTCCAGATTAGCCTGGATCTAAATTTAACCACCCACTGGGAAGCAGGTAGTTTCTTTCAAGCAGAGGCTGCCAGAAAACTATGGAAAAGGGGATTTAGGGAATGCCTGGACAGGCTGTGCTAGGAGTTCACCCAGGCTCAAACTTAAAATCATTCTTCAGGTTCCATAGAAAAGTGGTAGACTAAACCTAAATGTTAAACTGCATTCAACTGCTCCTCCACCCCCAGAATCATATAGAAGTCACTGAAGGAATATGAAAATAGGAAAACATCCTTGATATATATCAGCTGTAGATAGAAAGAAACAGTACCGCCCACATGACTAAAAGCATGAGATAACATCTCTAAGAAACACAGCAGAACGCATCAGGCTGATGGAAACGCCGATTTATAGCATGTGAAGTAGAAGAGATCTGAATGGAACCCTATTAAGACCCATTATCTGGCCCCGTACAGAAAACATTTGCCAGTCCTTGCCCTAATAAGTTGAAATGCTATGATGCATGGTATCTTCACCAGAAAAGCAAACAAGTTTTATCTCATGCTTTCACTCTGATCATTTGAGAAGTGGTTTTATGGCTCACTGTGCTGGGGAGGTGTGACAGTGAATTTTATGTGTCCACTCAACTGGATCGCAAGATGCCCAGATATCTGGTTACACATCACCTTGAGTATGTCTGTGAGGGTGTTTATACGCTTCCAGAAGAGATCAGCATTAAAATCCGTGGACTGAGGAAAGCAGATTGATTGCCCTGCCCCTTGTGGTTGGGCATCATCTATTCCCTTGAGGGCCTGAACAGAACAAAAATGTGGTGAAAGGGAGGATTCACTGGCTCTCTGCCTGACTGCTTGAGCCTGGACATCGATCTTCTCCTGCCCTTGGTGCTCCCGGCTCTCAGGCCTTCAGATTTGGACTGGGATTTACATCATCAGCTCTCCAGTTTTCAGGCCTTCAAACTAGAACATTGTCTTTCCTGGGTCTTCAGCTTGCAGAGTAGATCACGAGACTTCTCAGCCTTCATAATCACTGAGCCAGATTAAATAGACAAGACAAAGAGAAAGAGAGAAGGAAGGAAGGAAAGGAAGGAAGGAAAGGAAGGAAGGAAGGAAGGAAGGAAGGAAGGAAGGAAGGAAGGAAGGGAGGGAGGGAGGGAGG
>NW_016867240.1:0-1480 GCF_001698545.2 Rhinopithecus bieti | reverse complement strand
CTTCTTGGTGATGTGTGTATTCACCTCACAGAGTTACACTTATCTTTCTTGTTGCAGTCCATTAACGCTGTCTTTGAGGAACTTGAGAAGGGCTTCTTTGGATCCTATTGAGGCCTACACTGATAAAGGAAATATCATCAGTTCAAAACGTGAAAGACGCTTTCAAAGAAACTTCTTTCTGATCTGTGAATTCATCGCACAGAGTTACAACTTAAACGTCAGAAAGCAGTTTGCTAACACTCTTCTCGTAGAATCCGTAAAGTGATATTTGGGAGCCCATAGGGGCCCATGGTGAAAAAGGAAATATTCTCATATAATAACTAGAGAGAAGCTTTCTAAGAGATTGCTTTCTGATGTGTCACTTCATCACAGAGAGTTCCACCCTTCCATTGTTGGAACAGTTTGCTAACACTGTTGTCGTGGATTCTGCAAAGTCATATTTGGGAGCCCTTATGGGCCCATGGTGAAACAAGAACTATCCTCACATAATAACTGCAGAAAAGCTTTCTGGGAGATTGCTTTCCTATGTGTGACTTCATCACACCGAGTTCCACCCTTCCCTTCTTGTAACATTTTGCTAACACTGTTGTCCTGGATTCTGCAAAGTGATATTTGAGACCTCTTTGAGGGCTCTGGTGAAAAAGGAAATATCCTCATGTCAAAACTGGAAAGGAGACTTCTGAGAAACTGCATTGCCATGAGTGAATGCAACTCACAGAGTTACACGGTTCTCTTAAGTGATCAGTTAGCTAACACAGTTTTCTGGAAATCTGCAATGGGATACTTAGTGCAATGAAGCTTGCGGTGACAAAGGAAATATCCTCAGGTGAAAACTAGAAAGAAGCTTTTGGAGAAACTTCTTGGTGATGCGTGAATTCATCTCACAGGGTTACACTTATGTTTCTTGGAGCTGTCCATTAACACTATCTTTGGGGAACCTGAGAAGGGCTTCTTAGGATCGTATTGAGGCCTACACTGATAAAGGAAATATCATCAGTTTAAAACGTGAAAGAAGCTTTCTGAGAAACTTCTTTCTGACCTGTGAATTCATCTCACTGACTTACAACTTAGACCTCAGGAAGCACTTTGCTAACACTCTTTTCGTGGAAACTGCAAAGTGTTATTTGGGATCCCTAGGGGCCCATGGTGAAAAAGTAAATATCCTCAGATAATAACTAGACAGAAGCTTTCTGAGAGATTACTTTCTGCTGTGTCACTTCATCACACAGAGTTCCACCCTTCCCTTCTTGGAACAGTTTGCAAACACTGTTGTCGTGGAGTCTGCAAAGTAATATTTGCCAGCACTTAGGGGCCTATGGTGAAAAAGGAAATATTCTCACATAATAACTTGAGAGAAGCTTTTGAGAGATTGCTTTCTGATGTGTGACTTCATCACACAGAGTTGCCCCTTCCCTTCTTGGAACAGTTTGCTACCACCGTTGGCATGGATTCTACAACTGATATTTGGGAGATCAGTGAG
>NW_016867239.1:0-2426 GCF_001698545.2 Rhinopithecus bieti | reverse complement strand
GTGGTGTGATCTCAGCTCACCGCAACCTTCACCTCCAGGTTTCAAATGATTCTCCTGCCTCAGTCTCCCCAGTAGCTGGGATTACAGGTGCATGCCACCACACCTGGCTAATTTTTGTATCTTTAGTGGAGATGGGGTTTCACCATGTTGGTCAGGCTGGTCTTGAACTCCTGACCTTGTGATCTGCCCACCTTGGCCTCCCAAAGTGCTGGGATTACAGGTGTGAGCCACCGTGCCTGGCCAAAGAATATTTTTTTAAAGAGCAGTTTTAAGGGGAAATATAATGTGCTTGGGGAACAGCCAAGTGAAGTCAGAGTTATTTGGAAAACTAGCCCTAAAGACAGATCTTAACAGGAGATGAAAGATGTGATGGGCATCAGTATAGGGATGGTGCTTGAGACTGTAACTGGGGATTACCCAGGCAGGCTGTGAAGAGCAGGAATGGAAGAAGTGATGGACAGTTAAGTGTTTAACAATCACCTCTCCAGCTAAAGGAGGCCTGATTTGTAGCATTTGCTGATGTCTGTGGTCAACTTCAAACTACCAGCTTGTCATCACTGAGCCTAGAGTTGTGAAGAGATGCACCCAATTAGTTTTTATGAGCTGCTGGTAGCCAACTCCATACAACGGTGGATACAAGAGAGCCCTGCATACACATATTTAAGAGACAGACAGAATAAAAGAAATCTTGACCGGGCTCAGTGGCTTACGCCTGTAATCCCAGCACTTTGGGTGGCCAACGTGGGCGGATCACTTGAGGTCAGGAGTTCGAGACCAGCCTGGCCAACATTGTGAAACTCTATCTCTACTAAAAATACAAAAATTAGCCAGTCCTGGTTGCACATGCCTGTAATCCCAGCTACACAGGAGGCTGAGGCAGAAGAATTGCTTGAACTCGGGAGGTGGAGGTTGCAGTGAGCCAAGATCAAGACATTGCACTCCAGCTTGGGTGACAGAGTGAGGCTCCATCTCAACCAAAAAAAAAAAAAAAAAAAAAAAAAAAGAGAGAGAGAGAGAAATCCTGAAAGAAGAAACCTCAGAAAGAATATAAAGGAGGAAACAGTTACAGTTGACACTTTCCTCACTCTATTCCCGCAAAAAAAAAATCAAATAAATTGAAAACCAAAATTACCAACTGGATTTAGTATCAAAGAGTCATTAGTATTTTTTTTTTTAATTGAAACAGAGTCTTGCTCTGTCACCCAGGGTGGAATGCACTGGCACAATCTCAGCTCACTGCATGCAGCCTCGACCTCCCAGACTCAAGGGATCCTCCCACTTCAGCCTCCCACATAGCTGGGACCAACTACAGGTGCACGCTACCACCCCCAGCTAATTTTCTTTTTTATTTTTTGGAGAGATGGGATCTCATTATGTTGCCCAGGCTGATCTCAACCTGGGCTCAAGCAATCCTCCCATCTCAGCCTCCCAAAATGCTGGGATTACAAGCACGAGCCACTGTTTCTGGCTAGTGTTCTTAATAAGATCACTTTTAATGGAGTAGCAGGAATACAAGACAGATGATGGGGGGCCTAAAAGTAAATGTGAAATCAGATGTTGAAAACCACAAGTGTAGCTGGGTTCGGTGGCTCACACCTGTAATCCTACCACTTTGGGAGGCCAAGGTGGGTGGATCACCTGAGGTCAGGAGTTCAAGATCAGCCTGGCCAAGATGGTGAAACCCCGTCTCTACTAAAAATACAAAAATTAGCTGGGCATGGTAGCACATGCCTGTAATTCCAGCTATTCAGGAGGCTAAGGCAGGAGAATCCCCGGAACTTGGGAGGCAGAGGTTTCAGTGAGCCGAGAGCTCACCATTGTACTCTAGCCTGGGCAACAGAGTAAGACTCTGTCTCAAAAAAAAAAAAAAAAAAAAAAGAAACCACAAGCGTAGATGATTCTCGGACACCAAAGACAGTGAGGCTGAATTTGATTTTCCAACAGAAAATAGAGCTGGACAAATCATTCAAAACCACAACAGCGCTATCCTTCATTCCTCTCTATTCCACTCCCCCCAAGCATGTGCCTGGATTTCTATAACATTTTATTTTCTATTCTGAGACGGAGTCTCACTCTGTCGCCCAGGTTGGAGTGCAGAGGCTGGATCTCAGCTCACTGCAACCTCCGCCTTCCAGGTTCAAGTGATTCTCCTGCCTCAGCCTCCTGAGTAGCTGAGATTACAGGCGCCTGCCACCATTCCCCGCTAATTTTTTTGCATTTTTAGTAGAGACAGGGTTTCACCATGTTGGCCAGGCTGGTCTCAAACTCCTGACCTCAAGTGATCCACCTGCCTTGGCCTCCCAAAGTGCTGAGATTACAGGTGTGAGCCACTGCGCCTGGCCTGGATTTCTATAACTTTTATGCCTCTCACAATGGACCTCAGAGTGGTACCATTTTCCCAGGAGACATAAGAAAATGTACGCAGT
>NW_016867238.1:0-664 GCF_001698545.2 Rhinopithecus bieti | reverse complement strand
CAAGAAATTATGTATAGTAAAATTTAATGAAAAGGAAATTAATATACTGGCTAAGAATATGAAGAACATATGTTATTACATTAACCACAGTGTAAAAGTACACATTATATTACATACAAATAATTTTAATCTTAAAAATAGTTAAATAAATAAATATTTAAATAAATAGATGACACTGCACTCCAGCCTGGGTGACAGAGCGAGACTCTGTCTCAAGAAAAAAAATAAAAATAAATAACAAATAAATAAATACATAGATGAACAGAGACATCAGCATGGTCATCTGTAAAGGACTAGTGCCTGCACAGGTAAACATGATGCTTCTTTACACTCCTGAAAACATTAGAAAATTTTGATTCAACTCGTGGTGGTTATAGGAGAAATGAGTCTTTGAAATGGAAGAACTCATGGAAGTGTGAGATGATGTATCAGTCAATGAGGATCATTTCCATGTTGAACCAGTTTTCAATTCTTCTTCCTTAATCTTTTTTGCAAGTTTGTTGAAAAAGAGAGGGATCTCATGATTTCTGCTCTGACAACCTCCCAGGCACAACGGCTGTATTTCTTCTCCATCAGATAGAGAGTGATTCTTTGGAAGTATTTCCTCACAGCCAGGATGGAGTCCTCATTCATCAGTGGAGTCTCTCCTACCCCGGCCTCCTGT
>NW_016867237.1:0-1731 GCF_001698545.2 Rhinopithecus bieti | reverse complement strand
GGAGTTTTTAAAACGTCGTTTTGTCAAATTACCAGAATCGTTTCTTTGGTTTCTTCTTATATGGGTAGACTATGTCAGAGGGAAGATCTTGGATTCAAGGGCTGCTGTTCAGATTATTTATGAAATAAAGCTCCCTTGATGTGGTGTTCTTCCCTTTCCCCTAGGAATGGAGCTTCCTGAGAGTCGAACTGCAGTGATTGTTTTTGCTCTTCTGGATCCAGCCACCCAATGCAGCTACCAAGCTCTGGGCTGGTACTGGGGAGTGTCTGCAAAGAGTCCTGTGATGTAAAGCATCTTCAGATCTTGAAGCCATGAATACCAGCAACTGCTCTCACGGAGGTAGCAGAGGAGTATGGACCCTCTGTGAGGGTCTTTGGTTGTGTTTTTGTCGGTTTTGTGTTGGTTGGCCTCCAACCAGGAGTGGGCACTTTCAAGAGTTCATCGGCTGAGGTCCTACAGGGAGGATGCAAACTTGTCCTAGGGACACATGGTTATGTACTCAGATTTTTCAGGTGATGGGCAGGGCCATAGAGCTCCCAAGAGATTTTGACCTTTGTCTTTGGCTACCAGGGCAGGTAGAGAAAAACCACCAGGTTGGGGAAGGACAGGCATGTCTGAGCTCCGCCTCTCCTCTGGCGGGGCTTACTGTGGCTGCTGTGGGGATGGGAGTGTGGTTGTCAGACCATGGAGTTATATTCCCAAAGGGATTATGGCTGTCTCTGCTAAGTCATACAGATTGCCAGGGAAGTGGGGGAAATCTGGCAGTCCCAAGCCTCACCCTGATCCCATGCAGCCTGCAAGTCCTAAAGGCCAGTCTCACTCCCACCTTGCCTCCCCGCACCAAATAGCACTGAGTGTATTTCCGGGGTTGTGAACTTACCCCAGACCACGAGCTTTCCCATTCAGAAAACAAGCCGGTTCTTTTTCTGTGTCTCAGGGAGCCTGTAGGGTTGATCCAGTTCCTTCAAAGGGTCTGAGGTTTCACTCAGATTTCCTGGTTGTTATTCCCGTGGTAGTTCTTTGAGCAAAAGTTCACGAAGTGAGTCTCCACAAGCTGCTCTGTCCATCTGAACAGGAGCTGCAAGCTAGTCCTGCCTCCTATCTGCCATCTTAATCTTATTATTCTATTCTGAGATGAAGAGCTGTGTCTCTTTTTTCTTTAACTATTAAATCCTTTGTAACTGGAATTTTGCCTGATATTAAACAAGTATTTGTTGAATCGAATGAATGAATGAACACAAACAAATGAACCACTAATAAACTGGGAATCGTATCAGTGGATATTTCTCATAATTCTATTATTCCAAAGGAAATTGACTAGTAAAGGTAAATGTTACCTCTACTCTATTATAATATGATACTTACTGTTTATATACTGAAGAAAGAATTGGTGTTGATAACTGACTTTCTTAAAGAAATATCAAAGTATATAATCCATGTTAATAAAGCTTATATCACAGAAGTGAGCATCCTTGTTAGGAGAATTAAATACAGACTGGACATATGTTAGAACCTGCATGTATCTTGATCAATCCACAATCAAATTGGCTGGGAAAACTAATTATGAACCTAAAAGCAATAAGGTCTATAAAATAAAAAAATAAAGTACTTAATAGACATTTAGAACATTTTATATTAAAGTACTCTGAAAGTTAATTAAATTTATTCTTCCATTTTTTACAGTTAAGGAAAGCAGCCAAGAGAGTAAGTTAACTTATTTAAGTTTGCATA
>NW_016867236.1:0-1522 GCF_001698545.2 Rhinopithecus bieti | reverse complement strand
AATAATTTTTTCGTGAAATCTGCGATGGGATATTCTGGAGCACATTGAGACCTATGATGAAAAAGGAAATATTTTCAGATAAAACTAGAAACAAGCTTTCTGAGAAACAGCTGTTTGATGTGTGCATTCATCTGACAGAGTTACACTATTCTTTTCATGGAGATGTTCAGTAACACTGTTTTGGGGAATCTGAGAAGGGATATTTTGGATTGCATTGAAGCCTGTGGTGACAAATATAATATCTTCTGATCAAAATAAGAAAGAAGCTTTCTGAGAAATTTCTTTATGATGTGTGAATTCATGGTGTAACAGAGTTACACCATACTTTTCATGGAGAAGTTTGGTAGCACTCTTTATGGGGAATCTGAGAAGGGATATTTTGGATCTTCTGATAAAACAAGAAAGAAGATTTCTGAGAAATTTATTTGTGATGTGTGAATTCATTCCACAGAGTTATATTGTTATTTTCATGGAGAAGTTTGGAAACACTGTTTTGATGGATCTGCAAAGGGATATTTGGGAGCACATTGAGGAATATGGTGAAAAGGAAGTATCCTTAGAAAAAAACTAGAAAGAAACTTTCTGAGATACCGTTTTGTGACGTGTGAGTTCATCTCACGGATTTCCACTTTTCCTTTAATTAATCAGTTTACTAACACTGTTTTCTTGGAACCTTCAATGGGATATTTTGGAGCATATTGAAGCTTATGGTGACAATGGAAACATCTCCATATAAAAACCAGAGAGAAGCTCTCTGAGAAACCACTTTGTGATTTTTAAGTTTATCTCACAGAGTTACATGATTCTTTTCATGGATCAGTTTGGTAGCACTGTTTTCTTGGACTCTGCAATAGGATATTTGGGAGTGCTTTGAAGCCTATGGTGAAAATCAAATATCCTTAGATAAAAACCAAAAAGAAGCTTTCTGAGAAACTGCTTTGTGATGGGTGAATTCATGTCACAGAGTTACACTGTACTTTTCATTGAGCAGATTGCTAACACTGTGATCTTGGAATTGGCAACGGGATATTTTGGTGTGCATTCAAGCTTTGGGTGACAAAGAAAATATCCTTAGACAAAAACTAGAAAGAAGCTTTCTAAGAAACTGCTTTGTGATTTGCAAAATCACCTCACAGAGTTATACAATTGTTTTCATGGAGCAGTTTGATAGCACTGTTTTTATGGAATCTGCAAAGGGATATTTGGGAGATCCTAGAGACCTACGTTGAAAAGGAAATAACTTCAGATAAAACTGGAGAGAAGTTTTGAGAAACAGTTTTGTGATGTGTCTATTCATCTCATAGAGTTTAACACTTTTCTTGATTGAGAAGTTCAGCATCACAGTTTTTGTGGTATCTGAGAAGAGATATTTGGGAGCACATTGAAGTCTATAGTGAAAAAGGAAATATTCTGAGTTAAACTAGAAAGAAGTTTTCTGAGAAACAGCTTTTTGGTATGTGAATTCAACTCACAGAGTTACACCTTTCTTTTCATTGAGCAGTTTGGTAACACTGTTTTTGTG
>NW_016867235.1:0-2055 GCF_001698545.2 Rhinopithecus bieti | reverse complement strand
AACAGGAAGAATCTCTAAAAGAAGTTTGCAGAGTGAATAAAAGCCAGTACAAATGGAAAGATAATGTTTGATAACACTGATACATTCCAGAAAGCGAAAACCAAACAATAGTGACAGAGGCAGATCTGTGGCTGCACAGGGGAACACTGGGGAAGGGAGGGAGATGACAAAGGGTCATGAGGGGTTGCTGGGGTTGGTCACAGGTTGCATAGCTCCCTGTTGCTGGTGATGTATTCAAGGATGAGAAAAATGTCAAAATTTGTCTAATTTCCTTTGATAAATCTGGGTGGCTTATTAGATGTGCATTATTCCTACATGAAAGGAATTTTATTTAAAAAGAATGTGCTAGGGAGAAAGGAAGCACAGGGATTCACACTAGGGAGTAGGAGGAGGAAAATACCACCCTGGAAACTCCTGGAAATGGGAAAACGAGGATGACGGAGACACACATTCCCCATCAGAGGTGAGTCTGTGATGACACAGATGGACCTGCCACCTCAGCCCAGGACCTCAGCGCAGACACCCTGTGTTTCAAGCTGCAGAGAGCAGGATGTTCTGTTTCCTGGATGCCCTGGTCCTGACTCTGAGGACTAAAGGGGAGGAGGAGCCTCCACTGTCAGGCAGGACACTAGATGCCCCTGGACCCATGGGGGAAGCTACAGTAGCAGAAGCCACAGGCCAGGCCTGAGCAGCATCTGCCAGGGGCTCACCCTCCTGGCAGAGGAGGAAGGAGGTTCTTGTCTCGCTTGCCCCTCGGCCTGGAGCACTGTGGGACCGCTCAGGTTGTCATCCCATGCTTCGCAGTAATAATCAGCCTCATCCTCGGACCGGAGACCACTGATGGCCAGGGAGGCTGAGGTGCCAGACTTGGAGCCAGAGAATCGGTCAGGGACCCCTGAGGGCCGCTGGTTATTATTATAGATGAGGAGTTTGGGGGCCGTTCCTGGGAACTGCTGGTACCAGTATACATTATTACTTCCAATGTTGGAGCTGCTTCCAGAGCAAGAGATAGTGACACTCTGCCCGGGGATCCCAGACGCTGAGGGTGGTTGAGTCAGCATAGACTGGGCCCAGGACCCTGGAAGCGAGAGAGACACAGAGATGGTGATTGACAAGAGACACAAGGAGAAAAGAGAAAGCAGGGCCCCATGGACTTCCCAGCACCCCTCTCCTGGCCCCGAATTCTGTCACCTGCACAGTGAGTGAGGAGGGTGAGGACGAGAGGGAACCAGGCCATGCTGGAGATTGTCCTGAGTCCTGCCTTCTGTACCCACAGCTGAAGCTGGGCTTCCCCCCAATCTCTCCCTGTCTTCATACTCTGAGAGGGGGAGAGTCCATCCATGCAAATCAGAAGCCCCAGCTTTTTGACCCCGCCCTGAGCTCTGGGCCAGGCTCCTGGGCTTGAGGATATCAGGGAGTGGCAGGGGTGGAGCTTTGTGGTCCCAAAGGGTGGGGAGGACACAGGACACAGCTGTCAGCCCTGAGCAGAGGACATCAGGCAGGGCAGGTGCCTGGTTCTGCTCTGATTAACCCGTCTTCTCAGAAATGGTCCCCAAGCGCCCCCTAGTGTCCAGACTAAGGCAAACCATTCTATGATCAGGTGTCCAGGGCCGCTGAAATTCACCGCTGCCTCCCCCCATTCTGTCCACTGCCCCCTCTCTCAAGTCCAGGCTCAGTAAAGTGGCACCTGTGTCTCCTTCCTGTGACCTCGGGGCACTCTTGACGCTCTACTGGACTTCTCAGGAGTGAATCTGTCCATGGTTCTTTGGTTGTACTTTGTAGAGGACTCAGGTGATGTCTACACAAAGTCCTTTTATTTCAGGATCAAGCCCAGAGCGGGAAACGGCCCCATGGACTCACTTCCCCACCTGTGTAGAACACCGGGTCCTCTCCTCTCTTGTGGCTCTGTCCTGGTGGCCAGAGCTCTCCTTCCTCTGTGGATCCTGCAGCGCTGAGGAGAAAGGGAGCTATTCCCTCTAGGATGCCCTGGGGAGGGATTCTCAGAGGGTTTTTCTGGTAAATCTTTGTTCTCCCTCTGCTTCCCCAGATTTGCAA
>NW_016867234.1:0-2425 GCF_001698545.2 Rhinopithecus bieti | reverse complement strand
GTTGAGGGAATATGCCAAAGGGCAACACTGAAATTTCATTAAGCATCCAAGATGTATAACTTGTTACACTCACCTACTTACCTACTTTCTTCATGGCCAAACTTGGAAGGCAGACTGAACTAATAATATACCTAGAAAAAAACCCACAAGTTTGTTTTTTGTTTTGTTTTGTTTTTGAGACGGACTTTTGCTTTTTTTGACCAGGCTGGAGTGCAATGGTGCCATTTCTGCTCACTGCAACCTCCGCCTCCTGGGTTCGAGCAATTCTCCTGCCTCAGCCTCCCAAGTAGCTGGAATTACAGGCACCTGCCACCATGCCCAGCTAATTTTTGTATTTTAGTAGAGACGGGGCTTCACCATGTTGGCCAGGATTAGTCTTGAACTCCTGACCTCAGGTGATCCGCCCACCTCAGCCTCCCAAAGTGCTGAGATTACAGGCATGAGCCACTGCGCCTGGCCAAACCACAGTTTTTAAGGTAAGCATGTGCGTCACAGCACTTCTGGGAATATGTCCTCACAGAGGCACAGATGATTTCAATGATTGGGGTGAGCAAGCCACAGCAAGGGGAGATTCTGCAATAACATATACTTAAGATGTAGCTTGTCTGTAATTACACTCCACTTCAGACCATGTGATTTTGTACTTCAAAAGTGACCAGCTCTATAATCCAGTTGTATTTTCCCAAATGTCCACTGCAAGAGGTAGGTATACTCTACTGCAGTGCAGTGGTTAAGAGCATGGATAAGAGGCATTCAGACCTGGGTTAAAACTTCATTTTGACACTTACTAGCTGTGTGTGACCTTGGGCCAGTTTGCCTCTTGTAGCTTCAGTGTCCTTATTTGTAAAAGAGGGGTGATTATATAAATGTTGATGTTCTCTGCATAACTCTTCAAAACACATTTTTAACGTTGGCATTTGGAGTAACACCAGCATCTAGATACATATTTAGAATCAGTAACTTTCCTAAATACGTGAAATTCAGCATTTGAAATACCTAAACTACATTTTAAAAACCAATTCTAGTTTAAGCTGGTTACGCACACCCAAACAAGTTCCTAGTCTTTGAAGTAAAACCCCCAAATAAAAAACCAGTAAAAAACTAAGTTACACAAGATTATGTCACGAGAATACACTTTCATCAGTGGTACTTTTATTATTATAAATTTTTTTAGAGACAGGATCTTATTCTGTCTCCCAGGCTGGAGTGGAGTGGCATGATCATCGCTCACTGCTGCCTTGAACTCCTAGACTCAAGGGATCCTCCTACCTCAACCTTCCAACCTGCCTCAGCCTTCCAACCCACCTCAGTCTTCCGAGTAGCTGGGACTAAAGCACATACCATGACATCTGGCTAATTTTAATCTTTTATTTATTTTCCTTTTATTTTGAGACAGAGTCTCATTCTGTCGCCCAGGCTGGAGTGTAGTGGCGCGATCTCGGCTCACTGCAACCTCTACCTCACAGGCAAGCGATTCTCCTGCCTCAGTCTCCTAAGTAGAGGGGATTACAGGCATGTGCCACCATGCCCAGCTAATTTTTGTATTTTTAGTAGAGGTGGGGTTTCGTCATGTTGGTCAGGCTGGTATCGAACTCCTGACCTTGTGATCCACCTGCCTCGGCCTCCCAAAGTGCTGGGATTACAGGCATGAGCCACTGCGCCCGACTTAATTTTTTATTTTTTGTAGAGATGGGGGTCTCCCTTTGTTGCCCAGGCTGGCCTCAAACTCCTGGCTTCAAGCAATCCGCCCACCTTGGCCTCCCTGCCTCCTGCTTGGTATTACAGGTATAAGCCACTGTAGTGGGTCTACCAGTGGTACTTTTAAGCTGGCATGCTTAAACTTGCTTAACTGCATATGCTCAGCAGTGATAGTCCATGACTGCCTGTCCCCTTGTGCAGAACACTTCGGGCATTTTTTTTTTTTTTTTTTTTAGAACAAAGGCACATCTGCCTCAAAGAAGTGTACAATTCCATACTTCTTAAGATATAGAAAATGTTGACTGGGCGTGGTGGCTCACACCTGTAATCCCAGCACTTTGGGAGGCCGAGGCAGGCAGATCATGAGGTTAGGAGATAGAGACCATCCTGGCTGACATGGTGAAACCCCGTCTCTACTAACAAATAAAAAAATTAGCCAGGCGTGGTGGCAGGCACCTGTAGTCCCAGCTACTCAGGAGGCTGAGGCAGGAGAATGGCGTGAACCTGGGAGGCGGAGCTTGCAGTGAGCCCAGATCGCACCACTGCACTCCAGCATCGCGCCACTGCACTCCAGCTTGGGCAACAGAGTGAAACTCCGTCTCGGAAAAAAAAAAAAAAAAAAAAAGATATAGAAAATGCTTGTGTTACTGAAACACCAGGGGTTTGGTCTAGCTCCTGTTGTCCATAGCACAGAAAGTCAATCATTGACATAACAATTATTGCCAAG
>NW_016867233.1:0-456 GCF_001698545.2 Rhinopithecus bieti | reverse complement strand
AAAAAAACCCTAGTGGACAAGTAAGAAGGCATTGAGAAGCCAGAGCTGCCCATCCTTCCCACATTCTCATGCCTAGAAGTCATTCCATCCTAGCTTGAAATTCCCATATATTCCTGCACACTCAAGAAAACTGCACACACACAACACTGCCACGAAATGCCATAGTAGTCCTGTGTCAGCTAGACCCAGAAAAGCAGATGTGGGCCGAGCTGCCTGTTGGGTAAAGGGTAATAGTTTCATTTCACAAGAAAACTTACACCCTGAAAAATGTGACTCTCTATCTGCCCATAGTAGTAACACCCACGAAGCTTATGTAGCATTTCCTAAGGCACACGAACCAGGGCTGAATTATAAAACAGCATCCTGGCTGGGCACAGTGGCTCATGCCTGTAATCCCAACATTCTGGGAGGCCAAGGCGGGCAAATCACTTGAGGTCAGGCATTCAAGAGCAGCCT
>NW_016867232.1:0-2499 GCF_001698545.2 Rhinopithecus bieti | reverse complement strand
TAGTAGAGAGACGGGGTTTCACCATATTGGCCAGATTGGTCTTGAAATCCTGACCCCGTGATCTGCCTGCCTCGGCCTTCCAAAGTGCTGGGATTACAGGGGGGGGCCCCGCGCCCCCCCAAAAGGTTTTTTTTTTTTTTTTTTTTTTTTTTTTTTTTTTTTTGAGATGGAGTCTCATTCTGTCACTCAGGGCTGGAGTGCAATGGCACTATCTCAGCTCACTGCAACCTCCACCTCCCGGGTTCAAGTGATTCTCGTGCCTCAGCCTCCCAAGTAGCTGGGACTACAGGCACACACCACCATGCCTAATGTTTGTATTTTTAGTAGAGACAGGGTTTCACCAAGTTGGCCAAGCTGGTCTTGAACTCCTGACTTCAGGTGATCCGCCCACCCCAGCCTCCCAAAGTGCTGGGATTACAGGCGTGAGCCACCGCACCCAGCCTGGAAGATATCTTTAGAAGTGACTGGTGAGGATGGTGTTTGTGTTGAGAGGAGAGGCAGACAGGAAGAGACCACATGGGGCCTTGAGGACTTTAAATGAGGGATGACATGCATTGTGTTTTTTGTTTTTTCTTTTTTTGAGACAGAGTCTCATTCTGTTGCCCAGGCTGAAGTGCAGTGGCACAATCTGGACTCACTGCAACCTCTGCCTCCCAGGTTCAAGCAATTCTCTTGCCTCAGCCTCCCAAGTAGCTGGGATTACAGGCACGTGCCACCACGCCCAGCTAATTTTTTTGTATTTTTAGTAGAGACAGGGTTTCACCATGTTGGCCAGGCTGGTCTCCATCTCCTGACCTCAGGTGATCCACCCGCCTCGGCTTCCAAAAGTGCTGGGATTACAGGCGTGAACCACCTCGCCTGGCCCGCATTGTGTTTTTAAAAGCTACTCTGGCTGGCTCCTGGAGAAGGACCTGGTGAGGGAGGGGCCAGGGTGGATGGAGGACTCGGGGAAGCTATGCAGTCCCCTGAGGACAGGAGCTCAGACAAAGGGAGGATGCAGAGAAGTAAATGAAGGTGAGAGAGATTTAGGAGGCAAATGGACAGGACTGGGTGATTAACTGGACACAGTCCAGGGCAGGGAGAGGGAGGTGTCAAGGACGCCTCCCAGGTTTCTCTGTGAAAAACTGGCTGGTTGGTGAATGGCTGAATAACCAAATGAAGGAGTGAATGAGGGCAACGGAAACAAAAAATGATGGGCTGAAGTTGGGGACACACACATGAGCATCTATATGCACTCTGACCTCCAGCCGGCTTACCATCCTTGGGAGGCTCTGGACCAACGCAGGCCTCAGAGGAGGAGTCGGCCTCCCTTCCCATGATGACCCGCAGCCTTCCTTCGCCATTCTCTGTGGGGAGAAGTGAGGTGGCAGGCCCCGCCCAGGGTGCCACACTCGCGGAGGAGGAGGCATCAAGGTTGGAATTGTCAACGTCGTCTGTTTCCTCTGGGGTGTTGGAAGAAGAGCCTGTACCCTCAGAAAGCCCACTCCAAGGGAGCAACGTCTCCCAACCTCGGAGCCGCTCTTCCACAGCAGCCACAGAGCCACGCACCTTTGGGAGAAGAGGGAGAAAGAAGCTCATCAGGAATTCTCTCGGAAATAAAAATGCTAACATCTGGCCTCCCAGCAGAGAGGGGGCGGGGAGCAGACTGAAGAACCTAATGCTGGTTGCTTTGTCTGAAAAAACTGCACCCTTCCTTTGAAAAGGCCTGCACTTGCCCACCAACCGCTCTGCCATAGATGAAACAGCATGACCCAGCATGGGCCGATGGTAGTACCGCACTCCTCTGGCCATAGGGATTAGTCTAGATTTAGGCATGTGATCCAAGGTGGACAACCAGAATCCTTTCCTGAAACTTTTCCACCTAGAGCTTATTGGGGAAAGACCTCCAGCCTTTCCTTTCTCGTGGTAGAACCAGACACCCCACCACACCCAGAAAACCCATTTACAGTAGGGGAAAATGAAAGCTCAACACAGAGTAAAGCAGAGGCAAGCAATGGAGAGAGAGCTACAGACACAGAGACACAATGGCTATACCTTTGGTGTTTGAGATCCTGGGTCTAACTTCCCTGAAACCAGAGCAATGCCTGTCCTCTCTGTTGTCTGGTTAAATGAGACACTAAGTTCATTCATTCACTAATTCACTCATTCATATTCTTCCCCTCTCCCTATGTCTGTGTGTGTGCACGTGTGTGTGTGTGTGTGTGTGTGTGTAAGAGGTTAAGTTCCTAACACTTTCAATAAAAAAAAAGCACAAATAATATAGATGTTGCCCTGGAAGGTTTTTCTGGTTAGGGAGGTTAGGAAAATTGGAAGGAAGCAAGGAAGGAATGTTTCTTCTTCACACACATACACAGAGCACACACACAGATACACACACATACATACCCTTATACCCATCATAACAACAACAAATCTCATCTCCTCAGTGCCTTGCAAAAAATTCAGTATATTGGCCGGGCGCGGTGGCTCAAGCCTGTAATCCCAGCACTTTGGGAGGCC
>NW_016867231.1:0-204 GCF_001698545.2 Rhinopithecus bieti | reverse complement strand
TTTTTTTCCTTTATTCTCAAAGACAACTGGAAAATAAAGCATTATCTGCTGTAATCAAAAACATACCACAGTATAAACAGTAACCATTTCACTTATCACAGCTTGGTTGGGTTTAAAATTTGTGTTTAAAAGGTCGAAGATGACTGCAGTTTTACAAAAACGGGCAGAGCGGAAAGTTGCAAACTTCATGTGCTTCTGGATCCC
>NW_016867230.1:0-203 GCF_001698545.2 Rhinopithecus bieti | reverse complement strand
ACACACAGACACACATACACACAGACACACACACACACAGACACACAGACACACACAGACACACACACACACACACACACACAGACACACACACACACACACACACACACAGACACACACACACAGACACACACACACACACAGACACACACACACAGACACACACACACACAGACACACACACACACAGACACAGACACACA
>NW_016867229.1:0-976 GCF_001698545.2 Rhinopithecus bieti | reverse complement strand
AACAAAAAAAACAGAAGCTTTCTGAGAAACTGCTTTGTGATGTGTGAATTCGTCTCACAGATTTACACCTTTATTTTCATGGATGAGTGTCGTAACACTATTTTTACGGAATCTGCATAGGGATGTTCACGTGTACCATGAGGTTATGGTGAAAATCTAAACATCCTCAGATAAAATCCACAAAGCAGCATTCTGCGAAACTGCTTTGTGATGTGTGAATTCATCTCACAGAGTTACACTGTCATTTTCATGGAGAACTTTGGTAGCACTATTTTAGGGTAATATGAGAAGAGATATTTTGGAGTGCATTTACACCTATGGTGATAAGGGAAATATCCCCAGATAAAACGACATTTTACACCTTTTTTTTCATAGAGCATTTGGATAATGCTGTTTTCATTTAATCTGCAATAGAATGTTTGGGAGCACATTGAAGCCTATGGTGACAAAGGATATATCCTCAGATAAAACCAAAAGATCTCTTCTGAGAAACTGCTTTGTGATGTGTGAATTCATCTCACAGAGTTACATTGTTCTTTTCACTGAGCAGTTTGTGAACACTGTTTTCTTGGAATTTTCAACGGGATATTTTGGAGTGCATTGAAGTATATGACGATAAATGAAATATCATCAGACAAAACCAAAAGTATCTTTTGTGAAACCACTTTGTGATATGGGAATTTATCACACAGAATTACACCCTTCTTTCCATGGTGCAGTTTGGTAGCACTGTTTTTGGGGAAACTCAGAAGGGATACTTTAGGGCGCATTGCAGCCTCTGGTGACGAAGGAAATATCCTCAGATACAAACTACAAAGAAGCTTTCTGAGAAACTTTTTTGTGAGGTGTGTATTCATCTCACAGAGTAACACCTTTCTTTTCTTGGAGCAGTTTGCTAACTCTGTTTTCGTAAAATATATGAAGGGATATTTGGGAGTGAGTAGAGGCCAATGGTGAAAAAGGAAATATGCTCATA
>NW_016867228.1:0-773 GCF_001698545.2 Rhinopithecus bieti | reverse complement strand
GAACTTATTGGTATTCTCATCGATTTGACAAGATATGTAACTAGTGAGAGATAGATATATATAATATATATATAAATTTATATATATATATATATATATTTGTTTGTTTGTTTTGACGGAGTCCGGCTCTTGTGGCCCTGGCTGGAGTGCAGTGGTGCCATCTCAGCTCACTACAACCTCCGCCTCCTAAGTTCAAGCTCTTCTCCAGGCTCCGCCTCCCAAGAAACTGGGATTACGGGCACCAGACACCGCGCCCTGCTAATTTTTGCATTTTTAGTAGAGACAGGATTTCACCATGTTGACCAGGCTGCTCTCCAGCTACTGACCTCAGGTGATCCACCCGCCTCGGCCTCCCAAAGACTAGTCATATTTTTAAGGCTAAATTACATTTAGTTACTAAATCATGTCTGTCATAAATAAAATATATATTTTTTAAAAATTATTGTGATAGTACTATATTCTTTGTGAGTAAAATGAGACAATGCTGACAGTTCTGTCAATTAGAGCTTCGTTTATGGAAAATATTTTTTTCTAATATTTTAAATGCTTTTCACTTTCTATTTTGTATAGCTCAATTAATCACATGTATTGTAATACTTCTGATTCTTTCGAAATAATTGTCTTTATATAATATTTATAAAAGTTGCTCAACAATCATATCAAACAGGTGTTGTTGAAACAAACTAATTACATTCAAACACATAAGTTTATGCATAAATGAGTAATATTTAATAAAATATACATTAAGTATAAAAAAAAACATGATTTTATAA
>NW_016867227.1:0-981 GCF_001698545.2 Rhinopithecus bieti | reverse complement strand
GCTCGAACCCGTAAGTATCCCCTTTCGCTCCCCCTCCCCGCCGCTCGGGCGCACGGCAGCAGCAGCTGCTCAAATGGAGTGGAAAATGGCCATTGGGCGGCAATGAGTTATAGATTATCTGCTCCACGTTTTGTACTTAGCTGCCTGTAATCTTTTGAGTTTGCCCGAGCCCCTTGGTGGAAAAATCAGGAGGGAGAGATTTGTCTTTTGCCGCTGTACACGCTAGTATGTTTATATGATTAGCCCAACTGGCGGGGAGGGCGGATTTGGGGGAAGGAGGAGGAGGAGGAGGCTGGAGGTGACTCCAGTTCAGACCTCGCGGAGAGTCTGTGTCAGGACTTCGCATTCCCCCGTCTCTCCCTCTCTGCCTCTCTCTCCCTCTCGCTTCCCTCTCACTCTCTCTCCGCTCACACACACGCAGAGGTGCTGGAGCGAAATCGGGAGCTTACCAGAGAATTCCTTGGGATTGTCGGGGGCATCTCCCCTCAGTTGCTGTGCGTGGCGTGGCTCCTCCTGGCTCCTCCTTGCTTCCCCGAGCCCGAGTCTGCGCCGCCAGTTTTGCTTGGGCCAGTGGCCACCGCTCAGCCCCGGCCGGGAGATACGAAATGTGAGGAGGGGTCGCCGCGCCTCCCCCCACAGGCCGCAGGTCGGCGCGAGGGATGCAAGTCCGGCCGGGCATTCTGGGGGCTGAGGGGCCTCGCCTGACAAACTGAGTTGGCCTCGCGCCGCCGGCGCCCGCCCGCCAGCCGCTTCGAAGGAACTCCCAAATCTGCGCACCTCTGTCAGGCTTTTGCCTCCACCACCCCTTTCGCTTTGATTCCCGATTTTTTTTTTCCTAAGGGAGCGTGCGGTCTGGGGGTGTGTGCGTGTGTGTGAAAGACCTCTCTCGAAGAGCGGCGTATGGGAAACTGCGGGAAAATGTTGACTTAACCCCAGGAGCCGCCCGGCGCTGGCTGCTCGGCTGGAGGCGGCGGCGGCCGA
>NW_016867226.1:0-708 GCF_001698545.2 Rhinopithecus bieti | reverse complement strand
GGCCTGCCAAAGTGCTGGGATTACAGGCTTGAGCCCCTGCGCCCGGCCCTTATACCCCTTTTAATCACTCCCTCCCTCTATATATGTCCTCAAGTAACCACTGATCTGCTTTCGGTCATTATGTATAAGTTTGCGTTTTCTAGAATTTAATATATTTGAAATCATACAGTATGTGACCTTTTGTGTGTGGCTTTCTCCATTTAGCATGATTTCAAAATGTACCACACTGGGTGTATCAGTAGTTTATTCTTTTCTATTGCTGAGTAGTATTTCAGTGTGTGGATATACCACAGTTTGTTTATCCATTCAGACTGGTTCGTTTTAAGAAAAGAAATAACTAACGTTTATTGATGCACCTTTGCTATTTCAGGTACTGCATGAGGCTAGATGTTGTGTATGAAGTCCTTAACTTTGTTAATAAGTATAAAGCATTGGGTACAAAGTGGAGACACAATAAGTAATAGCTATTTCTCATTTCATTTAATTTTTTATGGTTAACCTGTCAGGTATATGTAATTTTTCCCATTTCACAGATGAGGAAATTGAGGTTCAGAGGTTTAATCTCTTGACTGAAGTCATACTCAAACAATAAGGAATAGATCTGGGGCTGGTCCAAGTGCAGTGATGTTTACAACTAATTGATTAAAACCAGTCACAGGGGCCAGGCGCCGTGGCTCAAGCCTGTAATCCCAGCACTTTGGGAGGCCG
>NW_016867225.1:0-1894 GCF_001698545.2 Rhinopithecus bieti | reverse complement strand
AAAATAAGCATTTACTTCTTTCAGTGGACAAAACTGATGTGCTTGATTTTATTTTGGTACATACTATTTGATATCAATTTCATTAAAATTTTATTTTTGTTAAACTTGATATTTGAGCTGTAGATTTAAATGAAATATTAAGAATACAGATATCTTGTACATCTTACTCAGTTTTCCCCAATGATGACATCTTGCAAAATTATAGTATATTACAACTAGGGTATTAACATTGATACAGTTAAGATGCTCAACTTCACTATATGAATCCCTCATGTTGCCCTTTTGTGGCCAAGTCATCTTCCTTTTGTTGCACCCTCCCTTGAATTCCTTTCAACCACGAATATATTATCCATTTCTATATTTTTGTTATTTCAAGAATACTATGCAAATGAAAACATAGTTTATAACCTTTTGGGACTGACTTTTTTTCACTCAACAATGAATCCCTTGAGAGTCTTCCAAGCTTTTCAGTAGTTTTATTTTTTCATTGCTGAGTGGTATTCTATGGTGTGGATGTATCACAGTTTGTTTACCCATGAACCTGTTGAAGTACAACTGGGTTGTTTACAGTTTCTGGCTATTATGAATAAAGGTGCTAAAAACATTCATGTACAGGTTTTATGTGAATGTAATTTTTTGTTTGTTTGTTTGGAAACAGGCTCTTTCTCTCACCCAGGCTGGAATGCAGTGGCGCAATCACAGCTCACTGCAGCCTCAACCACTTGGGCTCAAGCAGTCCTCTCATCTCAGCCTCCCAAGTAGCTGAGATCACAGGCGTAGGCCACCATGCCTGGCTAATTTTTATATTTTCTGTAGAGATGGTGTTTTGCCATGTTGCTCAGGTGGGTCTTGAACTCCTGGACTCAAGCAGTTCACCTGCTTTGGCCTCCCAAAGTGCTGGGATTACAAGTGTGAGCCATTGTGCCTGGCTGTGAATTTTCATTTCTCTGGGATAAATGCCCAAGATTGCAATTCCTGGGTTGTATGGTAGTTGCATGTTTAGTTTTTTAAGAAAATGCCAGATTGGTTTCCAGAATGGCTGTACCATTTTACATTTTCTTTTTTTTTTTTTTTTTTTTTTGAGATGGAGTCTTGCTCTTTTGCCCAGGCAGGGGTACAATCTTGGCTCACTGCAACCTTTGGCTCCCAGGTTCAAGAGATTCTTCTGCTTCAGCCTCCTGAGTAGTTGGAATTACAGGTGTCCGCCACTATGCCTGGCTAATTTTTGTATTTTTAGTAGAGATGGGTTTTGCCATATTGGCCAGGCTGCTGTTGAACTCCTGACCTCAAGTGATTCACCCACCTCTGCCTCCCAAAGTGCTGGGGTTACAGGTGTGAACCACCATGCTCGGCCCCATTTTACATGCTTATTAACAATGTATGAATGATCTGGTTTCTCTGCATTCCTGCTAGCATTTGGGTGTTGTGATTATTTTAAATTTTAGCCATTCTAACAGGTGTGTAGTGATGTCTCATTTTGCTTTTAATTTGCATTTTCATAATGGCTAATGATGTTGTAAGTCTTTCCATATACTCATTTGCCATGGATTGAATCTCTTTGGTGAAATGTCCCTTTATGTCTTTTGTCTATTTTTTTATTGGATTTTTTTTCTTTTTACTGTTAAGTTTTGAGAGTTCTTTATGTATTCTGGGTAATAAACCTTTTTTCAGATACGTGATTTGCAACTATTTTCTGTCAATCTGTAGTTTTTCTTTTCATTCTTTTATCAGGGTCTGTTGCAGAGTAATATTTTTTAATTTTGATGAAGTTCAATTTGTCATTTTATTCTTTTATGAATCATACTTTTAGTGTCATATTGAAGGTAATTCTTTGCCTAGTCCTAGAGCCTGAAGATTTTCTCATACATTTTTTCTTTTATATATATATTATATA
>NW_016867224.1:0-770 GCF_001698545.2 Rhinopithecus bieti | reverse complement strand
AGAAATTATCTAAGAAGAGCAATGAGATGTGTTCCATCTGTGACCAGTTTTGGTCATTTTTTCCACAGGCATTTAATGGGTGCAAATTGAGCAAGTCTTGGTATTAGACCATGAGAATGCATTGTCTTCTAGGAGTTCATATTGTTTCCCCTCCCATTCTGAAAAAAATTAGAAAACATAACAACTATAAAGAATTTTGGTAGACAAAAACTCTTTTGTAAGGTATGATTTGACTCATACAATAGGTGTTACAACTGTTGAGTGGCTCTGTCAGAAACAGTCAAATGTTAGTAACGTCTTGTTTGCTTTACTTGTTAAGTATCTTGTGTATTTTATTTACTTAACATATTTAATTTACTTTAATATTAAAACATGTGTGTATATTTATATATGAATAAATGAATTCTAATGGGTAAGGTCATATAGTGTGTGTGTGTGCATGTGTGCACATATCAGCTAGGATAACAACGTATTATATGATGGAATCTACCTGGTGATAAACGTTCAGAGGTTGGAAAAGGGCATTGTGTACCGAACTCTTGAGGCGCTCAGGGAAACAACTACACACCAAGCATCTGGATACTGACTGACTGATAACAGTAAATATTCATTTTTTCAGCTAAATAAATGAAAAAAAAAAAAAAAAGAACCAGGCATTCCTAGCAGTGAAAGTACTTAAATAAGAACACAAAAGTAAGTCTACCTTTACTATTCTCAAACCACAATGTGCATCTGTACAAAATCCAAAATATTAATTTCTGCCAGAATAA
>NW_016867223.1:0-2498 GCF_001698545.2 Rhinopithecus bieti | reverse complement strand
TATATAATCTTATTGTACCAAAGAGGTTAATTCTTTTCTCTATATCCTGACATTACACAAAATAAAAGCTCTCCTAGTGAACTCACACTGTTTCTCAGCTATTCATCTCAAAAATGGGTTGTCCAAAACTCTCATCTGTTTCACATAGAGCACATCTATCTTGTTCCTTGAAAGTTGCAAAGAATAACCCAAGCTGAACTGAAATGAGTTCTTTGTCACAGCTTTCAAACCTGTCAAATGAGGAGGATGAAAGATGATTGGCAAATAGTGTGGCTTGTCAGCTCCTCAATCATGCACAATAAAATCTAAAATGATAGATGTTGTGATGGCCAACATTTTTATCTACTGTATTTCACTGATGAGAAAGCACTGGAAAGTTTACAAGGTCATAAACATTCAGCATAGTTATGCTACTTTTCTTAGAAATGTTAAGAACTTTGTCTCTGTCTGTTCTATTAGTTTTAGGATCCCCCCCCACACACACGAAAAGGAGTTTAAGAATATTAGACACGACTTCAGTGTTAGAGATCACTGGGTCTAGACCCAGACTTCGAAAATGGAAGAAAGTGAGATGTGACAAGGAGTGATATGGTCACCTGACAAGAAATGCCAGCAGTCACCAGAAGCTGGAAGAGTCAAGCAACATCTTCTATCCAAGAGTCTCTGGAGGGAGAATGGCTCTGACAGCAACTAGATTTCAGTCTAATGATAATGATTTCAGGTTTCTGACGTCTAGGTCTATGAGAGGATAATTTTCTGTTTTATTAAGCAACCAAATTTATGGTAACTGTTACAGTAGTCTAAGAAACCAAATACACTATTTTATCCAGCTGTATAATGTTTTCCAGGTGTTCTGGCGTAGGCACAGAGATGATAGATAGTTGAGTTCTTTTTGAAATGATGATGGAGAGAGAAAAGGGAATGGGATGCTGTGTATCTTCAAATAAATGACTACAATAGTGAAATACGGAATCTAAGTTGGCCAAGAGGGAAAATGAAGATAAAATGGAGCTAATGGATAATGAAAATATAAAAGTACCAAACTTTAGAAGCCATGACTTGCTTGAAGAAACATTATGAAGGCACAGTACCTGTTAAAAGTCATTGAATGTTGAATGAAATTAACAAGGTCAGGGTTCGTTTTGTATAGACAACCTCAAAATTTAGTGGTGAATAATAATCTGGAGACATTTAAAAATTGGAAGTGTTGTAAACTGAAGACATAATGAAGGAAAGCACTTTCCAGATGTATATCAGAAATTTCACCCTATACAGTGAAAACTGAACTATTAAATTACCAGCATATATATTTATAAAATACTGGGTTCAATTACTAATTGAGAACCAGAAGAATGAAACACTTCAACAAATATTTTGATTCTGTCAATATTCCTTTTCCTTTACATAAGGAAAGTCCTTTAAATTTTAATGTTCTCTATTTTAAGTATGAATTAATATATGCCTCTGGGATTCGCTTCATATAAAATTTCTAGATAATATTTTCATAAAGATGTTAGAGATCATCAAATTACTTTTGGTTATAAGCACATTCTATGATACTTGAGTCATTTTTTGTGTAAAGTACTGGACATAGGCTTTAATTCTATGCCAGATAGATTTATTTGATTCAATTTGATGCAAAATCTGCATGCAATATTTAATGAGCACCTATTTTGCCTAAGGCTCATCCTGGACCTATACAGCAGTTCCCCCTTATCTGCAGGGGATACAGTCCAAGACTCCCAATGGATGCATAAAACCATAAATAGTACCAAATCCCACATACACTGTGTTTTTTCTTATACATATGAACCTATAACATTTAATTTAATTAATATGAAGCTAATCTGGCACATGTTGCCACCAGCGATGTTTTCCGTTTGTGTCTCATCCACAAATTGAACGTATTTCGCATTGGACACATGCACTTATCACACACTGTGGCCGTAACTTTTGCAGTTTAAGGCGCAGCAGCAAAACTACCATGAATTTCTTTTTTCTTCTTCACAATATCACAAATAGAAAATCAACTTTTAGGTAGATGTTAGCCGCCTCAGCATACAACATATTTTCTTTCCTTATTAAGTCAAAACCTTTTACCTTTTTACCTAAAAAAGGCACGTTACTGCTTGTGCTTGGCATCTCTGACTTGCCAGCAAAACTACTCGTGTCTTTGGGGCCACTATTACGTAAAAGAAGCGTTCTTTGTGCAAAAGTGTTATAATAGTGTGACAGTTCATCTAATAACTGAGGGGCCGCTAATTGACTAAAAAATGGTTCATGTTTAGTGTGGATATGCTGGACAAAGGAATGATTCACTCCCTGGGTGGGACGAAGCAGGATGGCATGAGATTTCATCCTGCTTCTCAGAATGGCATGGAATTTAAAACTTAGGAGTTGCTTGTTTCTGAAATTTTCGATTTAATATTTTCTCCGCAGTTGACTATGGGTAACTGAAACCAAAGGAAGCAAACCCATGAATAAGGGGCAACTCTTTT
>NW_016867222.1:0-456 GCF_001698545.2 Rhinopithecus bieti | reverse complement strand
GCTTTGTGATGTATGCATTCCTCTCAGGGAATTTTTACCTCTTTTCTCACAAGGCAGTGTTTGAACACTGTTACTGTGAAACCGAAAAGGTGATGTTTCCGAGCGCATTGAGGACTATGGCGAATAGTGAATTATACTGAAATAAAATCGAGGAAAAAGCGTTCCAAGAATCTGCTCTCTGATATGTGCATTCACTTCACAGAGTTAATGCTTACTCTTTGTTGCGCAGTTTCGAAACTCTGTCTTTGAAGAATCTGTGAAGGGATATTTAGTGACGCCCAGAGGCTTGTGGTAAGCAATGAAATGTCTTCCGATGAAACCTGCAGAGAAACTTCCTGCGCAACTGACATGCAATGTGTGCATTCGTCTAATAGAGTTAAACCATTCTTTGGGTTGAGTAGCTGGAAATCACTATTTTTTTGGAATCTGAGGAAGGATATTTGGGAACGATCCTTA
>NW_016867221.1:0-456 GCF_001698545.2 Rhinopithecus bieti | reverse complement strand
CAGGCTGGAGTGCAGTGGCCGGATCTCAGCTCACTGCAAGCTCCGCCTCCCGGGCTCACGCCATTCTCCTGCCTCAGCTTCCCGAGTAGCTGGGACTACAGGCGCCCGCCACCTCGCCCGGCTAGTTTTTTGTATTTTTTAGTAGAGACAGGGTTTCACCGTGTTAGCCAGGATGGTCTCGATCTCCTGACCTCGTGATCCGCCCGTCTCGGCCTCCCAAAGTGCTGGGATTACAGGCTTGAGCCACCGCGCCCGGCCCCATGTATTCTTGATTGAAAAAATTTGCTTATGTCTTAGTTCTACAACTGACCTTCTTTTCCTGTTTTCAAGGTCAATAGCTATGTGTTCACACTTCTGCATTTTATGAATGTTACTCTGATTTTCTTGTAAGAAATAATTGAATGTTGGGAATTAATGGCATCAGAACCTTGCAAAAGAAGTTTCTTTTTTTTTTTT
>NW_016867219.1:0-908 GCF_001698545.2 Rhinopithecus bieti | reverse complement strand
TTTTTTTTTTCCTTTACAGAAAGGTATTGTTGCTTGATTCATTTTTTTAAGAGATATTAGACAATTTGGCTTTTTTTTTTTTTTTTTTTTTTTCTTTTTTTACACTGAGTCTTGCTTTGTTACCCAGGCTGGAGTGCAGTGGCATGATCTCACCTCACTGCAACTGCCACCTCCTGGGTTCAAGCAATTATCGTAACCCAACCTCCTGAGTAGCTGGGATTATAGGCATGTGCCACCACGCCCGGCTAATTTTTCTATTTTCAGTAGAGACAGGGTTTCACCATATTGGCCAGGCTGGTCTAGAACTTTTGACCTCAAGTGATCCACCCACCTCAGCCTCCTGAAGCTCTGGGATTACAGTCGTGAGCCACTGCGCCTGGCCCCAGTTATTTATTTTTCCTTGTGTGAGTTTTAGTTGTTTGAGTCCTTCAATTACATGAGCTATTTTATCTGTTATCAAGCTTGTGGACATAGAGTTATTCATACTATCTTTTATTGTCCTTTAAATGTACACAATATCACTAGTGATAACTTTTCTTCATTTCTGAATTATTGCCTTCTCTTTAGCCTGGACAGAGTTTTATTAATTTTACTGAAGTTTGAAAACTTTCAAAGAAGAAACTTTCATTTTTATTGATTTTCTTTACTGATTTCAACTTTTCAATTGTACTGATTTATGCTGAATTTTTATATTACTACTTCTTTTCTGTTTGCTTTACACTCAAATGGCTTTTGTTTCTCTAGTTTCTTAAGGCAGAAGCTTTTATTTTTTATTTTAAATCATTTTTCTAATATATTCACTTAATGCTATAAGTTTCCCTCTGTATGCTGCTTTCACTGCACCCCATAATTTTGTTTTATTTTTGTTTTTATTAGTTCAAAGTATTCTTTTAAATTTCACTTGATAC
>NW_016867218.1:0-2492 GCF_001698545.2 Rhinopithecus bieti | reverse complement strand
CCCCAAAAAAAAAAAAAATTACAAAAAAAAAAAAAAAAAAAAAAAAAAAAAAAAAAAAAAATGAAGGTCTTACATTACCCGACTTCAAACTGCACTACAGGGCTACAGTAACCAAAGCAGCATGGTGCTGGTACAAAAACAGAATCATAGAACAATGCAAAAGAACAGACAACCCAGAAATAATGCCTCACAGCTCCAACTATGTGATCTTTGACAAAGCTGAAAGCTGACAAAAGGAAAGTGGGAAGCATTCCCTATTTAATAAATGGTGCTGGAATAACTAACTAGCACTATGTTGAAGATCGAAACTGGTCTCTGTCCTTACACTATATATAAAAATCTAGTCAAGATGAATTAAAGACTTAAATGCAAAACTTAAAATTAAAACAAAAAACACTGGAAGGCAAATAACCTAGAAAATACCATTCTAGGCATAAAAACTAGCAAAGATTTCATGATGAAGATACGAAAAGCAATAGCAACAAAAGCAAAAATTCACAAATGGGACCTAATTAAACTAAAGAGCTTCTTCACAGCAAAGGAAACTATCGACAGACTAAACAACCTACAGATTTTTTTTAAAAAAGGAAAACTATGCTTCTGACTAAGATTTGATATCCAGAATCCATAAAAAACTTAAGCAAGTTTATGAGAAAAAAAAAAAACTTCATTAAAAGTAGACAACAACCATGAACAGATGTTTTCAAAAGACAAAATGTGGCTAACAAGTATATTTTTAAAATGCTCAGGCTGGGTGTGGTGGCTCACACCTGTAATCCCAGCACTTTGGGAGGCCAAGGCAGGTGGATCACGAGGTCAAGAGATCGAGAACTTCCTGGCCAACATGGTGAAACCCCGTCTCTACCAAAAAATAAAAAAAAATTAGCCAGCATGGTGGCACGCACTTGTAGTCCCAGCTACTCAGGAGGCTGAGGCAGAAGAATTGCCTGAACCCAGGAGGCGGAGGTTACAGCGAGCCAAGATCACACCATTGCAATCCAGCCTGGGCAAGAGAGACACCATCTCAAAAAAAAAAAAAAAAAAGAAAGAAAAAAACACAACAACAAAAAATGCTCATCACTAATCATTAGAGAAATGAAAAAAAAAATTACAGTGAGATACAATCTCACACCAGTCAGAATGGCTGTTGTTAAAAAGCGAGTAACAGGCTGGATTAGTTGGCTCAAATCTGTAATCATGACACTTTGAGTGGCTGAGGCAGGCAGATCACTTGAGGTCAGGAGTTCCAGGCCAGCCTGGCCAACATGCTAAAACTTCATTCTAATAAAATACAAGAATTAGCGGGGCATGGTGGTGCATGTCTATAGTTTCAGGCACTCAAGAGGCTGAGACATGAGAATCACTTGAACTGGGGAGGCGGAGGTGGCAATGAGTTATCACACCACTGCACTCAAGCCTGGGTGACAGAGTAACACTCTGTCTAAAAAAAAAGTCAATAACAGATGTTGGCAAGGTTGCAGAAAACATGGAATGCTTATACACTGTTGGTGGGAGTGTAAATTAGTTCAACCGTTTGTGACAAGCAGTGTGCCAATTTTTCACAGAACTAAAAACAGAATTACCATTTGACTCAGCAACCTCTGAATTGGGTATATATCCAGAGAAATATAAATTATTCTACCATTAAGACATATACACATGCATGTTCTCTGCAGCACTGTTCACAATAACAAAGACATGGAATAAACCTAAATGCCTATCAATATAGCCTAGATTGAAAAAAATATGGTATGGTTGGGTGAGGTGGCTCACCCTTGTAATCCCAGCACTTTGGGAAGCCTAAGCAGGTGGATTGCCTTAGCTCAAGAGATCAAGACAAGCCTGGGCAACATGGCAAAACCCCATCTCAACAAAAAAGAAAAATGAGTCAGGCATGGTGGTGTGTGCCTGTAGTCCCAGTTACTTAAGGGGCTGAGGTAGGAGGATTCCTTGAGTCTTGGAAGTTGAGGCTGAAGTGAGCCAAGATTACACCACTGCACTTCAGCCTGTGTGACAGAGTGAGACACTGTCTCCAAAGAAATAAGTTAATTAAATGAAAGATTTAATAAAAAATAAAACATGGTACATAAACATCATGGAAGACTATGTGGCCATAAACAAAACAAAACAAGATTAAGTTCTTTGCAGCAACATGGATGGAGCTGGAGACCATTATCCTTAGAAAACTAATGCAGAAACACAAAACCAAATGCATGTCATCATTTATAAGTAAGAGCTAAAATACAGAAACACATGGACATAAAGAAGGAACAGTCACAAAGGCCTAGTTGAAGATGGAGGATGACAGGACAGAGGATCAATTACAAAAAATACCTGTTTGTGGTGCTATGCTTAGTACCTCATTGACAAAATAATCTACACCAAATCCTCATGACACAATTATACCCATATAACAAACATGGGAATTATTACGACGATGGCCGAATAGGAACAGCTCCAGTCTCCAACTCCCAGCGCCAGCGACACAGAAT
>NW_016867217.1:0-456 GCF_001698545.2 Rhinopithecus bieti | reverse complement strand
CTTCTTTCTATTTTTTTTCTGAGGATATTTCTTTTGTCACCATAAGCTTCAGTGTGCACAGAAATATCCCATTGAAGATTCCAAGAAAACAGTATTAGCAAACTGCTCAATGAAAAGAACAGTGTAACTCTGTGAGATGAATTCACACATCACAACGCACTTTCTCAGAAAGCTTCTTTTTTTTTTTATCTGAGGATATTTCCTTTGTCACCTTATGCTTCAACTTCCTCCCACATATAATATTGCAGATTCCATGAAAACAGTGTTATCAATCTGCTCAATGAAAATAATGGTGTAATTCTGTAAGATGAATTCACACATCACATTGCAGTTTTTCAGAAAGCTACTTTCTAGTTTTTATGTGAGGATATTTCCAATTTCACGATATACCTCAATGCACTCCCAAATATCCCTTTACAGATTCCATGAAAATAGTGTTATCGAACTGCTCCATGC
>NW_016867216.1:0-1595 GCF_001698545.2 Rhinopithecus bieti | reverse complement strand
TCATTTTAAAAAGTAATCTTCATGCTTTTAATAACCTGATGGCAACACTGGAGTCCTTAAACTAGGGAACAAACTAGGGAATTCATTCAATCATCACTGCCATCCTCACTCCACCATCTAAAATATACATTAAACTCAAAATAAAGAAATGTCAATTGGCTGCCCTCTGGATGGGGAACAGGACCATTGGTTAGAACTGATCAGGTCAGGAAGACAGCACCCTCATAAGTATTATCAATACCCTCCTATAAGCAACCCAAGAGTTCCCAAGCTCCTTCTACCATGTGTAAACTCAGCAAGATGTCTGTTTAAAATCCACAAAGTGGGTTCTTGCCAGAACACTATTTGCTGATGCCTTCATCTTGGGCATCTCAGCCTCTAAGATTACAAGAAATGTTGATTATAAACACCAAGTCCATGTGTTTTCTGATAGCAATCCTATGGCCGAAGATGAGAAAATGTATTCTACTGTTCATTAAAAGCACACTTTTCCTATGAGAATTAAGGAATAAAGTTTTGGCCCTTGTTATAAAAAGGCTTTTCAGCATTTACTGTAACTTGCTGAAACACAGCCTATATTCCAAGGTTGATATATTGTATCTTACAGGTTATGCTTCTGTTCCACATTCCTTTAAATCATTGTAACAGAATGGCTTATGGAGATAATTTGGGTTTAAAATTCCCAGGATCAGAGTATCACAGACACTTTGTCTTTCTTTTCTTTTCTTTTCTTTTCTTTTCTTTTCTTTTCTTTTCTTTTCTTTTCTTTTCTTTTCTTTTCTTTTCTTCTCTTCTTTTTCTTTTCTTTTCTTTTCTTTTCTTTTTTTTTCTTTCTTTCTTTCTTTCTTTCTTTCTTTCTTTCTTTCTTTCTTTCTTTCTTCTTTCTTTCTTTCTTTGACAGGGTGTCACTTTCTCACTCAGGCAAAAATACAGTGAAGCAAACATGCTCACTGCAGCCTGGTCCTCATGGCCAAAAGGGATTCTTTCACCTCAGTCCCCAAGGACTGAGACTGCATTGATGTGCTACTACATCCAGCAATTTTTTGTGTATTTTATAGCAACAAGACTTCTCCATGTGCCCAGGCTTTTCTCAAACTCCTGAGCTAAAGAGATATGCTACCCCTCCTCCAAATTGCTGGGATTAAAGATCTGAACGATCACAACTTGACAGACACTATTTCTCATGTTGCCACTGTGAAGACAGAAGAGACTAAGGAGTTTTATCGTTTCATTTAATCCTCACAGTTCTACATTATAGGTAAAAAAAACATAACTTCATAACCTAAATAACTCTCTTGAAAGTCAAAGTTGGTAACTTCTTCTTTAAAGTTATTTACAGCCTTTTTTCCTATAAAATTGATGATTCTGTCAGCATTTTCTCAAGAAAATGCTTCCTCCTTGCAGATTATTCCATTAATTGTAGAATTATCTACTATAACACTTCTGGAACTGCATATATTCCATTTCTGTAAATTGTATGTTCAAAAAAGTTAATTGGTTTAATTTTTTGTTCTATTCTATATACTTTTATCATTAGATAATTTATTAACCCTTAAGTCATCCACTATTTAAAACTTTATTTTGTTATTTTATAA
>NW_016867215.1:0-1411 GCF_001698545.2 Rhinopithecus bieti | reverse complement strand
CGAAGGCAAAGGAGAAGCAGGCATGTCTTATGTGGCAGGAGACAGAGAGCAAGGGGCAAGTGCCACACTTAAGCCCTCAGATCTTGTGAGAACTCTCTACCACGAGAACAGCACGGGGAACATCCGCACTTACACCATCAGATCTCATGAGAGCTCACTATCATGAGAACAGTGTGGAGGAACTGCCACACTTACACCCTCAGATCTCATGAGAACTCACCATCAGGAGAACAGCATGGGGAACCACCACACTTACAGCATCAGATCTCATAAGAACTCACTGTCACCAGAACAGTATTGGGGAACTGCTGTACTTACACCCTTAGATCTCATGAGAACTCATCATCAGACAACAGCTTGGGGGAACTGCCACACTTACACCATCAGATCTCATGAGAGCTCACCATCAGAGAACAGCATGGGGGAACCACCACACTTACACCATCAGATCTCATAAGAACTCACTGTCACAAGAACAGTATGGGGGAACCACCACATGTACACCCTTAGATCTCATGAGAACTCATCATCAGACAACAGCTTGGGGGAACTGCCACACTTACACCATCAGATCTCATGAGAACTCATTATCAGAGGAATAGCATGGGGAAACCGCCACACTTAACCATCAGATCTCATGAGAGTTCACCATCAGGAGAACAGCATGGGGGAACCACCCCAAGATCCAATCACTTTCAACCAGGTCCCTCCCCCAACATTGTAGGTATTACAATTCAACATGAGATTTGGGTGGGAACACAGAGCCAAACCATATCACCTCCTATAAATGAATTTCATTGTCTATTTTTTAAATAAATGGCACTGTAAATTGTGTATTCTTGCGTCTGGTTTCCTTTGCTCAGCATCATAATTTTCACATTCATCTATGTTGTTATAGTCCATTCTTTTTTATTGCTGAGTCTTAATTTTGTATATTTACATACCCATTGATAGATATTTGGGGTTTCTCAGTTTTGGGGCTATTATAAATAGAGCTTCTATGAACACTGGTGTACAAGACTTAAACATGTTCACTTTTTGAGGGACTGGGGAAATTATAGGAGTGGAATGGCTGAGGCATAGGGTTAGTATATGATTATGGTTTTTAAAAACTGCCAAACTGTTTTCCAAATTGATTGTTCCCTTTTGTCTTCCCATCTCCTCTCCAACATGTGGTTTGATCAGTCTTTTACATTTTTGGCGTTAAAATGAATTTACACCAGCATTCTCTTGTGATATTTCTTTGCATTTCTCTAATGACTAATGTTGAGCATCTTTTTTTTTTTTTTTTTTTGAGATGGAATCTCACTCTGTCACCCAGGCTGGAGTGCAATGGCATGGTCTCGGCTCACTGCAACCTCCCCTCCTGGGTTCAAGCGATTCTCTTGCCTCTGCCTTCCGAGTCGCTGGT
>NW_016867214.1:5575-7892 GCF_001698545.2 Rhinopithecus bieti | reverse complement strand
AGATACTGAAAAGTTTAATTTTTTAATGTGATGAAACCATTTCCATTCTGAGCATGACAGCTGAGAGATAAATATGCAACACCTGAAATGTGCTTCCCATTCTACAAAATGCTATCTATCATAGTCTTTACTTATTTCTTGCAGCAATCCTGGGAGGAAGCAGGATTTTTCTGAATGTTCAGACAAGGAAATCAATACTTGACGTGGCTTAAATTACTCACCTAAAGGAATTAGGATGAGGATCAAAAATACCACTTCTAATCTGTCCAATGGGAGGCTTTTGTTGACCAGAGAGAGAGAGAGAGAGAGAGAGACAGAAAGAAAGAGAGAGAGAGCGATTTCAGTAGGGTGATGGGGAAAAGAATCCTTTGTATCTGCATAACAGTAGTTTAGTAGCTGAATTCATGGGTGAGCCCCAGTTTGTGAACCAAATAATTCCTAGATCATCCTAGATGATGGTCATAAAATGACAAATCCTTATTATGGGAAAAATAATGCATTCGGCTTTCTGGTTTTGAAATGGGTATATTAGACCTTAAAATACCATGGAAATAAACTACTATAATAAATAGAATACTGACACAATATAACACTTATTTACTCTCTGGCACTATTCTAAGCACTTTTCGTTCATCCAGTCATTCATTTATTCAACAAAATACTTGCTTCATTACCACCATGTGGCAGGCACTGTTAATTCTAGGCATGGGATTGACAAAACAGACACAAATCCCTGCCTTCTTGGAGCCTAATTTCTAGTAGAGAGATAAAAGGAGATGGGACAATGAACAAAACAAATAAGTTTACAGTGTGTTAGAGATGATGGAGATATGAAGAGATTAATTGTGATTTTTTAAAAGGTAGTCGAGAAAGGCAATATGGGCCAGTCACGATGGCTCACAACTGTAATCCCACCACTTTGAGAGGGCTAGGCGGGTGGATCACATGAGGCAGGAGTCCAAGACCAGCCTGGTCTTGGCAAAACCCTGTCTCTACTAAAAATACAAAAATTAGTTGTGTATGGTGGTACATGTCTATAATCCCAGCTACTTGGGAGGCTGAGACGAGAATCCGAGATCCTGCCACTGCACTCCAGCCTGGGCGACAGTCTCACTCTGTTGCTCAGGTTGGAGTGCAGTGAGGCCATCTCATCTCACTGCAACACCTCCCCCTCGTGTTCAAGAGATTCTCCTGCCTCAGCCTCCCAAGTAGCTGGGATTATAGGCACACACCACCATGCCCATCTAATTTTTGTGTTTTTAGTAGAGACAGGGTTTCACTAGGCTGGTGTTGAACTCCTGACCTCAAGCAAGCCACCTGCCTCGGCCTCCCAAAGTGCTGGGATTACAGGTGTGAGCCACTGAACCCGGCCAACAACCCTATTTTTTACATGAGAAAACTGATGCACAGAAAAAAATTAATTCACTTGGCCCCAACTACACATACTCAGAGGCCAAAGATTACTTTGAACCCATGTAGTCTATTTCCAGTATCCATGTGCTTAGCCATTATACTATACTCTTATTAGAATTCTAGGAAAACCACACAGCTGCCAGTATTTATGAAATGTGGCAAGTTCAATACTTAAAAGCTGCAACTCGCTGTAACATGTTTCTTTGGGGATTTTCCTGCAGTGACTGCACTAGCTAAGCCTTATTAAACTATAGTCCAATGATGTCTGGTCTGAAGAGATTATATTAGTACTCTTTTGATACCATAACAAATTATTACAAATTTAGTGGCTTAAATATATTATCTCATGGTTCTGTAGGTCAGAAATCCAATGGGTTCTGCTGATTTCACTGCTTGGGTCTCAAGAAGCTGAAATCACGATGTTAGTAGGGCTGCTTTACCTTCTGGAAGCTCTAGGGGCAGAATCTGTTTCTAGGCTCTTTGAGATCGTTGGCAGATCCAGTTATTCTTTACGGCTATTGAACAGAAGTCCCTGCTTCTTCAAGGCTGTCAGCTGGAGCCCACCCTGAGCTCCTAGAGCTTCTCTTTCATCTTTGCGTGCAGGTCCTCACGTCTCAGAGCAAGCAAAGGTATATGGAATCCTTCACACATCTCTCTCTGATGGACTCCCTTCTACTTGCAAGGGCTCATGTGATTACAGTCCCCCCAATATTTCCGTCTGTTGTTTAATCAAATACTAATCTGGTACGGCTGTGAAGGGACTTTGTAGATCTTTTTAAGGTCAGCTGATTGTATCCTTAACTCCATAAATCATCTTTTTTTTTTTAATTTTATTTTTTATTTTTAGTAGAGACGGGGTTTCACTGTGTTCGCCAGGATGATCTCATCTCCTGACCTCGTGATC
>NW_016867214.1:0-3885 GCF_001698545.2 Rhinopithecus bieti | reverse complement strand
TTTTTTTTTTTTTTTTTTTTTTTTTTTTTTAGTAGAGACAGGGTTTCACCACATTGGCCAGGCTGGTCCCAAACTCTTGATCTTGTGATCCGCCTGCCTTGGCCTCTCAAAGTGCTGGGATTATAGGCGTGAACCACTGTGCCCAGCCCTGGTGGGATTTTTATATAAGACAGTTATAAATAGAAAGTTGTAAATAGGGGTCATCTGTAAAACTAAAGATTAGAAAAAAATCCTTGCCTTGGGAGTTGAAATGTGAAAGAAATCATGATTTTTTCCCTTAAGCCTAATTCTTCTTTCACACCTGACAGGAGATTTTTGTCTTCCATTGGAAAGTTGTAAGAAATAGTGGGAGCTCCTATGATTTGATCAAAATTATAATTTTTTCTTTCCCTTTGCACACTTTTTTCCCTTTGCAGTTGTATAGTTTATCTCCTACCTTTGGAATAGAGAGTAGCCAAAGGCCTGATAGAAAGTCCAGAGACATGTTTACAGAGTTCTGTACTACTGGGGACATAATTGGAGAGCTAAACTGTCTGCTTAAGCGTGAAATTGAATATACCGTCATCTGTGAAACTAGTTTACAGGTAGGAAAATGGTTCTGTCATGAGTTATTAATTTTTCCTCAAGTAAGTAAAAAATGTCAGCATCTTTTCTTTTTTGTGGTTTTGACATCTTAGTCACCCAACCAGCTATTGGGAGGTAACATAGCTGAAAAGGCAGATTTAGTGTCTCACATGCCAGGCTCTGCCAAGCTCCACTGCATCCTGCCTAAGGGAGTAGTTATTTAACCTCCTTAAGTCTCAGTGTCCTTATTTATGAAGTAGAGAGAATACCTACCTTTTGATATTATGAGGATTAGGAAAACATCTACATAACATGCCTGACACATAAAGGTGCTCAATAAATGGTCACCATTATGACAACAGTGTTTTTAAAGAATATTTATTTGTTTTTAAAACAACCCCATTAAAAGTGGGCAAAAGATATGAACAGATACTTTTCAAAAGAAGACATACGTGTGGCCAAGAAGCATATGAAAAAAAGCTCAACATCACTGATCAATAGAGAAATGCAAATCAAAACCACAATGAGATACCACCTCACACCAGTCAGAATGGCTGCTATTAAAAAGTCAAAAAGTAACAGGTGCTGGAGAGGTTGTGGAGAAAAAGGAACAATTACACACTATTGGTGGGAGTATAAATTAATTCAACCATTGTGGAAGACAGTGTGACGTTTCCTCAAAGACCTAAAGAGAGAAATACCATTGACCCAGCAATCCTATTACTGGGTATATACCCAAAGGAATATAAATCATTCTATTATAAAGACACATGCACATGTATGTCACTGCAGCACTATTCACAATAGCAAAGACATGGAATCAACCTAAATGCCTGTCAATGATAGAGTGGATAAAGAAAAGGTACATATATACCATAGAATATTATGTAGCCCTAAAAAAGAGTGAGATCATGTCTTTTGCAGGAACTGTGGATGGAGCTGGAGGCCATTATCTTTAGTAAATTAATGCAGGAGCAGAAAGCCAAATATCACATGTTCTCACGTATAAGTGGGAGCTAAATGATGAGAACACATGGACACATAGAAGGGAATAAAACACACGGGGGCCTTTTGGAGGGTGGAGGGTGGGAGGAGGGAGAGAATCGGGAAAAATAACTATGGGTACATGGGTGATGAAATAATCTGTACAACAAACCCCCATGACACAAGTTTACCTATGTAACAAATCTGCATATGTACCACTGAACTTAAAAGTTAAAAGAGGAATATTTGTTTTTAAACTTCCTTCTATGTTTCATTTGCTAAGTAAGAAGTTATCTATTCAACACCTAAGTGTCCTGACATTTCACTAGGTGTGGGGAATTCAAATAAAAATGAGCCAAAGACCAAGGAACAGTCAAAGTGGTTCATTAAATGGGTCCTGCTCCCTGTGCCACCCAACTGGGTGAGACCCTCCAACAGGGGTTGTCAGACACCCTATACAGGAGCATTCCTACTGGCATCAGGTTGGTGCCCCTCAAGGTCAGAGTTCCCAGAGGAAGGAGCAGGCACCCATCTTTGCTGTTCTCCAGCCTCCTTGAGTGACATATCCAGGTGTGGGAGCAAACCAGATGAATGGGGCCTGAAGCAAACCCCCAGCAAACTGCAGCAGCCCTACAGAAGAAGGACCTGACCACTGCAAGAAAAACAGAAAGCAACAACAACAGCATCAACAACAACAAAAAGTCCCCACAAAAACCCCATCCAAGGGTCAACAGCCTCAAAGATCAATATTAGACAAACTCATGAATATGAGAAAGAATCAACGAAAAAGCACTGAAAACCCAAAAGGCCAGAGTGCCTCTTCCCCTACAAATGATCACAATGCCTGTCCAGCAAAGGCACAGAACTGGATGGAGGATAAGATGGATAAATTGACAGAAGTAGCCTTTGGAAGGTGACTAATAACAAACTCTGCTGAACTAAAGGAGCATGTTCAAAACGAATGCAAAGAGGCTAAGAATCTTCATAAAAGGTTACAGGAGCTGCTAACTAGAATAACCGGTTTGAAAGGAACATAAATGACCTGATGGAGCTGAAAAACACAGCATGAACACTTCATGAAGCATGCATAAGGATCAGTAGCTGAATCTATCAAGTGGAAGAAAGGATATCAGAGTCTGAAGACCATCTTGCTCAAATAAGGCAAGAAGAGAAGATTAGAGAAAAAGAATGAAAAGGAAAAAACAAAACCTCCGAGAAATATGGGACTATGTAAAAAGACCAAACTTATGATTGATTGGAGTATCTGAAAGAGATAGGGAGAATGGAACCAAGTTGGAAAACACACTTCAGGATCAGGATGTTATCCAGTAGAACTTCCCTGACCTAGCAAGAAAGACCAACATTCAAATTCAGGAAATACAGAGAACACCACTAAGATACTTCATGGGAAGATCAACCCCAAGACACATAATCATCAGATTCTTCAAGGTCGAAATGAAGGAAAAGTGTTAAGGGCAGCCAGAGAGAAAGGCCAGGTCACCTACAAAAGGAAGCCCATCAGACTAACAGTGGACCTCTCAGCAGAAATCCTACAAGCCAGAAGACAGTGGGGCCAATATTCAACATTCTTAAAGAAAAGAATTTTCATCCCAGACCTTCATACCCAGCTAAACTAAGCTTCATAAAAAAAGGAGAAATAAAATTCTTTCCAGACAAACAAATGCTGAGGGATTTTGTCACCACCAGGCCTGCCTTGCAAGAGCTCCTGAAGGAAGCACTAAATATGGAAAGGGACAACTGGTACCAGCCACTGCAAAACACTCCAAATATATAAAGACCAATAGCACTATGAAGAAACTGCATCAACTATTTTGCATCAACTATTTTGCATAGTGTGCAAAATAACCAGATAGCATCACGAACTTAGTCTCAAATTCACACATAACAATATTAACCTTAGATGTAAATGGGCTAAATGCCCCAATTAAAAGACACAGACTGGCAAATTGGATAAAGAGTCAGGACTCATTGGTGTGCTGCATTTAGGAGACTCATCTTACATGCAAAGACCCACATAGGCTCAAAACAAAGGGATGGAGGAAAATTACCAAGCAAATGGAAAACAAAACAAAAAAAGCAGGTGTTGCAATACTAGTATCTGACAAAACAGACTTTAAACCAACAAAGATCAAAAAAGACAAATAAGGGCATTACATAATGGTAAAGGGATCAATTCAACAAGAAGAGCTAACTATCCTAAATATATATGCACCCAAGACAGGAGCACCCAGATTCATAAAATCAATTCTTAGAGACTTACAAAGAGACTTGGACTTCCACACAATAATAGTGGGAGACTTTAACACCCCAATGTCA
>NW_016867213.1:7453-8938 GCF_001698545.2 Rhinopithecus bieti | reverse complement strand
CTCGCCCTCCCCTCCCCTCCCCTTCCCTTCCCTTCCCTACCTTCCTTTCTTCCTCTTTTTTTGCTTGTTCTTTGAGACAGGGTCTCACTCTGTTGCCGAGGCTGAAGTGCAGTGGCGTGATCATAACTCACCGCAGCCTCCATCCCCTGGGCTCAAGTGATCCTCTCATCTCAGCCTCCCAAGTAGCTGGGACTACAGCTTTTTTATTTTATGTTTGTAGAGACAGAGTTTTGGTATGTTGTCCAGGCTGGTCTGGAACTCCTGGACTCAAGCTATCCTCTTTCCTTGGCTTCCCAAGGTGTTGAGATTACAGGCATGAGCCACCGCACCTGGCCCTGAGAACTGCTGCTTTCTCTAGGTGGTAGTGAAGGTGGCGCCCACTGCAAGGTGGCAGGTCACCTATTGGAGAATTCCAGTCCTGGGCCCAGGACCTGGAAGTCTCACTCCATCTTCTCTTTCCTCAGAACCGAAAAACCAAAGCTATATGGTAAGAGGCTGTGTAACCGCCTCAATGTGCCAACGTGCCCACCTGGGTGATGCCTTCAGCATGCACCACATCAATGTCTCCTGCTGTACTGAAAGTGGCTGTAACCACCCAGACCTGGATGTCCAGTACCGCAAGGGGGCCGCTCCCCAGCCTGGCCCTGGCCATCTCAGCCTCACCATCACCCTGCTGATGACTGCCAGACTGTGGGGAGGCACTCTCCTCTGGACCTAAACCTGAAACCCCCCTCTCTGCCCTGGCTGGACCCAGGGGACCCCTTGCCCTTCCCTTGGCTCCAGCCCTACAGACTTGCTGTGTGACCTCAGGCCAGTGTGCTGACCTCTCTGAGCCTCAGTTTTCCCAGCTGTGAAAACACCTATCACAAAGTTGTGTGAAGCAGAAGAGAAAAGCTGGAGGAAGGCCGTGGGCCAATGGGAGAGCTCTTGTTATTATTAATATTGTTGCCGCTGTTGTGTTGTTGTTATTAATTAATATTCATATTATTTATTTAATACGTAAATAAAGATTTTGTACCAGTGAACAAGGCCAGGTCTGCCCTTCTTTGTAGTGTCTATCTTTGGGAGGAAAAATGGTGGGGGCACCTTTCCACAGGCTCCTGGAATCAGGGGTCATGTTTGAGGCCCCTGCCTACCTTGGAAGTCCTTGTGGGGGCTACTTCCACATCTATTTCTGGACTCCAAATGCTGACAGAGCATGAGCATCGCCATCTTGAACAAACACTACCATTCTTAGATCCCCTTGATTAAAAATCGGCTAAATCCAGCCCCAAAACATCAGCCTAATGGCTAATGTCAGCATAACCAGAAACATTCCAACTCTAAGATAAACCCCTTTCTGACCAAAACATGCCAACCCCAGACAGCCTCCCCTCCAACCAGAGACTTTCTAACCCCGCGATAAACTTTTCCTCACATAAAACATTCCGGACCTACGATAAGCACCCCTTCCAAAACCCTTAAATATCCTTAGTCTGAAAAAAA
>NW_016867213.1:0-3374 GCF_001698545.2 Rhinopithecus bieti | reverse complement strand
AAAAAAAAAAAAAAAAAAAAAAAAGGACAGGAAAGAAAGAAAAGAAAAAAGGGAAGGAAGGAAAGGAAAGAAAGAAAAGAAAAAAGGGAAGGAAGGAAAGGAAAGACTGCATCTTCTATGGCAACTTACAACAAAAATTAGACCAGAAGTATATCTCCCATGATACCCTACAGCAGAGATGAGGCTAAAATGACATTTTCGGAGATACTCCGTATTATAATTGAGGATAATTTCACCTTTCCCATAATTCCCTACAACATATTGAGGCTAGGACTGCATTGCCTATGAAACCCTATGGCAGAGATTGAAGGTTAGGATTATATATCCCATGGTGCCCTACAGTGGTGATCAGAGGATAGAAATACTTATTCTATGATGCCCTCCAGCAGATATTGAGGCTAGGGACAAATTTCTCATGTCCTATACCATAGCTTGTGATCAGGACTTCATTGTTAATGACTCTGAAGTTTTTGTTCAGGAATCTTTGGTTGCAAGAAATAAAATCTGTTTGCGCTGACTTAAGCAAAAACGGTGTTATTGAAAGTTTAGAAACCAAGCAAGAGCTAGGTCTCCGAGTCTCACCAGGGACAGAAAACAATTGAAAAGCTGTGTGAAATAAAGGTTGTCTCTCTCTTGCAGAATCTTAATCACCCCAAATGTGAATCTGGCCCCAGGGGTATCTGCCAGCCATCTTGCTACAGGAGGGGAGCCATGCATCCTTAGGACAGAGATTGACAGACCTTGCCAAAGCCAACCATACAGGGACTTTTTGTTATGTGTAAACCAGTTCTCTTTCTCTCAAACCAGTTGGGTTGGACTTGCTGTCACTTGCACTAAATCCCTAATGGACAGGGTACCCTGGAGTAGGATGGGGACAGGACCTCTATTCTATTTTTTATTATTAATATTATTTAGACTGAGTCTCTCTCTGTCACCCAGGTTGGAGTGCAGTGGCGTGATCTTAGCTCACTGCAACGTCTGCCTCCCAGGTTCAAGGGATTATTTTGCCTCAGCCTTCCGAGTAGCTGAGATTACAGGCACGTGCCACCACACCTGGCTAATTTCTTTTTTTTTTTTTTTTTAGAAAAGACGGGGTTTCACCATGTTGGCCAGGCTGGTCTCAAACTCCTTGACCTCAAGTGATCGGCGCGCCTTGGCCTCCCAAATTGCTGGGATTACAGGCGTGAGCCAATGCGCCTGTCAGGACCACTACTCTCATGATGTCTTCACATGGAATGGTGGGACTTAAGGATGACAGGTAAGAACCAAACCAACATCTCCCAAGGTTCCCCTTCAGTTGGAGCAGGAGACATCTGTCAGAGTCCTGAGTGAGGGGGCCTATTTGCTCCTGCAGGAAAAGACAACTACTAGTTACCCCTTGAACCAGTATCCCAAAGGCAGGTCAAACATTCCTCTCCCATCTAGCAAAAGTCACAAAATGTGAGCCCTAGAAGGAGGATTAGAGACTATCTTTTCCCCAGTCTACAGAAGCTGGGAAGCTGAGGACTGAAAAAGAAGGAAGTTGCTCGGGGTTATGGATCTGGGGACACAGGGACAGTTAGAAGTTTGGGCTCTGAGGACAGAGAGGACACTGGGATCCACGGTCCTGGGGACACAGGAGTTGATAGGAGCTTGGACCCTGAGAACAGAGAGGATGCTGGGAGCCGTGGTCCTGCTTCACAGGGGTTGATGGGAGCTTGGACCCGAAGGACAGAGAGGATGCTGGAAGCCATAGTCCTGAGGACACAGGAGTTGATGGGAGCTAGGACCTTGAGGAAAGAGAGGATGCTGGGAGCCATGGTCCCGGGACACAAGGGTTGATGGTAGCTTTGGTCTTGAGGTCAGAAAGGATACTGGAAGCTGGGCACTGAGGACAGAAAAGGTGTGTGAAGGGTGTGCGAAGTTCTGAAGTCCCTTGTGGGCCTGGATGTAAAAATGTTTAGTAGGAATAAAAAGTAAGGATTTTCAGCTGGGCATGGTGGCTCATGCCTGTAATCCCAGCACTTTGGGAGGCCCACACAGGTGGATCACCTGAGGTCAGGAGTTCAAGACCAGCCTGGCCAGCATGGCAAAACCCCGTTTCTACTAAAAGTATAAAAATTAGCCAGGTGTGGTGGTGGGCTAATCTCAGCTACTCGGGAGGCTGAGGCAGGAGAATCGCTTGAACCCGGGAGGCAGAGGTTTCAGTGAGTCGAGATTGTGCCACTGCACTCCAGTCTGGGCAACAGAGCAAGACTCTGTCTGGGCGGGGGAGGGGGGAAGGAAAGATGTTCATAACTGGCACTTCTGGACCTCAGATTACCTGACAAATGGGCATGAGAGAGGTCGAGGTCTTCTTTCCATGGTTTCTCACTCTTTCTGGGTTCCATAGGTAATGATCCCGCATCAGGTTTACAGGGTGTCACAGAAGTGGGCTCAGGGAAACCCACTCCCAGGAGGGAGAAGGGATCTAAGTCTGGAGGGATGAGTCAGCCTCAAAGATGGGGAGAGAGGAAGGGCAGAGGCAAATACATGCAGAGAGAGGGTGAGAGGCTGGGCAGGAAGACAGCAGGGAGGAAAGGGGACGCCAGAGTCTGGAAGGTGTTCACAGGAGCCTCTCCCTCCTGGGACCCACGATTCAGGCTTCCTTCCAGTTAGTTCACTTTCAGGGGACCCCTCCCGGGGAATGACGCGGAAACACGGGGTTTTCAGGTCAGGACAGGAGAGAGGGAGGGAGGGAACTAACCCCGCCCCACTCCTGAGCCCCAGCCTCGCCCTGCCCTGGGAGATCCTTGACCTGCCTCGACCTCCAGACCCTGCGGACCTCCCGCTGAAGCCTCCCCTGTCCCGGCGGCTCAGCTCACAGCCTCTCGCTAGACTCTAGACACCCATCTGCCCGCAGCACGCCTCTCACACTCACCTTTCCCACGTCGCACTCCCTCCCTTACGCTCTCCCGTCACGCTGGCCACGCTCTCCCTTCGCACACACCGCACCCCACGACGCCCACACTCCCACCCTCTCACTGCCTCCAGCAACACCCTGCCACCTTCCCCTCCGCGCAGCGCACGCACCCTGCATGCCAGCAACTCTGCAACCTCGCGCGCAGCACCTGGGCCCGCACGCAGCACCCTTACCCAACACCCCCCCGTTTCCCGCGCTCACCCAGATCCCCCACCTGCTCCCACGACGCTGTCGCCCTCCCGCGCACCCCTTCCCGCCCTCCTCACCCCTCTCCTCTCCGGCGCTCGCATCCCGCACCGTTCCCCCACCGTGCCGTCCCCCCCATTGTCTCCGAGCCTCTACTCAGTCTTCCCCTCCCTTCCCCGGCCCCGGCCCCGCCCCGGCCTCGGCGCCCCGCCCCCGGGCGGGCAGGGGGCGGGGCGCGGGGGGCGGG
>NW_016867212.1:11304-13450 GCF_001698545.2 Rhinopithecus bieti | reverse complement strand
GCCTCAGGCTCCTGAGTAGCTGGGATTACAGGCATGCACCACCAAACCTGGCTAATTTTGTTTGTTTGTTTGTTTAGACAGAGTTTTGCTCTTGTCGCCCAGGCTGGAGTGCAGTGGCACGATCTCAGCTCACTGCAACCTCTGCCTCCTGGGTTCAAGCAACTTTCCTGCCTCTGCCTCCCAACTAGCTGGAATTACAGGTGTCCACCACCATGCCCAGCTAATTTTGTATTTTAGTAGAGACAGGGTTTTGCCATATTGTGCAGGCTGCTCTCAAACGCCTGATCTCAGGTGATCCACCTGCTTCGGCCTCCCAAAGTGCTAGGATTACAGGCTTGAGCCACCATACCTGGCCTAATTTTATATTTTCGTAGAGATGGGGTTTTCCTTGTTGGCCAGGCTGGTGTCAAACTCTTGGGCTCAAGCTATCAGCACGCCTCGGCCTCCCAAAGTGCTGGGATTACAGGTGTGAGCCACTGGCGCCTGGCCTAAACATCATTTTAATGACTACGATATTTTCCAAAGGGATATACTGTAATAATTAACCATTCTATTTTATTTTATTTTTTTACTTTTAGATAGTTTCCAACTTTTGATACTGTAAGACTTGCTTAATATCTATACATAATTTATATTTTGCTTATTAGCATTTTTTAAAACTTATAAAATTTGTCATGAACTTCAGATTATTTCCTAATCCTGAATTCCACACTTGGATCACTGTGCTTCTGTCTCTCCTTAGGTGAATTACCCACTTTTGTAGTTAATTATTTCAGCATTGACTTCTCATATGAGCTTCAATCTCATAAATCCAGTTGCTTGATAAACATCTCCAAGCTTGATTCCCCATAAGTACTCAGACCTAACATCTTCATTATTTAGGGCATTATCATCTGTCCCAACCTGCTCTTCCTGTTGTATTCCCCAAATCAATTAATATCACCTAGTCACCCAAGCAAGAAACACAGGAACCATTCTATGCTGCTTCCCCTTCATCCTTCCCAAAAGTAGTCACCAGATTTTGCTAATTTTAGCTGCAGTTTCTCAAATCTGCCTCTCCTCCCACCCTTACAGTCACTCTGGTAGTTCAGACCCTCATCATTTCTCCTGTAATCTGTGCAGTAGTTGATCTGTAGCTGATCCTAGCTGATCTCTGTTCCTCCAGCTTTGCCCATCTTAAATCCTTTTCCCTCACTACTAACAAAGCAGTCTACCAAAACAAAACTGACCATGTTTTCCCCTCCTTAAAATCCTTCAGTGAGGCCGTACTGCCTACATATGGTATACAAAACCATCTACCTCCTGATATCCTACTTCTTCAGCTTCTCTTGCTCTGTCTTGCTCTGCATTTATTACTGTAGTAACAGAGGATGCTTGAAGTTTTCCCCGAGTCCCCGTGCTGTTCAGTGTGTCCATGTCTTTGCTTATGATTTTGATTTCTTGCTATGGAATGCCCCACCACTTTTTTCCACCTCTTTTTTTTTTTCATATCCTGATCGCATTATATCTTGACTAATTTTTTTTTTTTTTTTTTTTTTTTGAGACGGAGTCTCGCTCTGTCGCCCAGGCTGGAGTGCAGTGGCCGGATCTCACCTCACTGCAAGCTCCGCCTCCCGGGTTTACGCCATTCTCCAGCCTCAGCCTCCCGAGTAGCTGGCATTCTCGGCTAGTTTTTTGTATTTTTTAGTAGAGACGGGGTTTCACTGTGTTAGTCAGGATGGTCTTGATCTCCTGACCTCGTGATCCACCCATCTCGGCCTCCCAAAGTGCTGGGATTACAGGCGTGAGCCACCGCGCCCGGCCTATCTTGACTAATTCTTAATTGTCCTTCTAGCTCAACGCAAGCATCATATCCTCAGGGAACTTACCCTGAAGGTCCAGGTTGACCTAAATGTCCCTTCTTTCTGCTTTACATTCTGCTTATCTCTGCCTTTCAGTTAAAACACTTTAAACGTATTTACTTCATATACTATTTTTTATCATTTTAATATCTGCAGTCTGTGTATGTCTTACTTTTCAGTTTGTAGTCTCTCTTGACTCTACTCATGGTTGTCTGTTTCCTTGTATGTTTGATATTTTATTAGGAATTGATGTTTGGTTAAACTTTATTATTATTATTATTATTATTATTATTATTATTATTATT
>NW_016867212.1:4526-7255 GCF_001698545.2 Rhinopithecus bieti | reverse complement strand
ATATATATAAATATAAATAAATAAATAAATAAAGCTACATATCTCCCTCACAATTTGCCCATAGCAATTTCTTGTGGGCCTCAAGATCTTTACTCTAAAACAGTTTCGTTGAATTTCACCCTGGCAATGTAAACTGATAGATTATTTTCACAGGTGTGACACAGGAAGTCATCCCTCTGAGACAAATGCATATCTGATTGCTTCCTCTGTCGTATTGTTTATGTAAAAATGCAGATTCACTGAGCCAGACTAAATTGTGTATTCAGTGAAAGGCTGATCAAGGACTCAAAATAATGAAATCTTTTGTTGCTTATCTACCTACGACCTGGAAGCCCCCACTCCCCCGACTTCGAGTTGTCCTAGCTTTCCAGACTAAACCCATGTACATCTTATACATATTGATTGATGTCTCGTGTCTCCCTAAAATGTATAAAATCAAGCTGTATCCCAACTGCCTTGGGTACCTGTCATCAAGGCTTCCTGAGGCTGTGTTATGGGTGTGTCCTTAACTTTGGCAAAATAAACTAGAAACATTGATTGAGACCTGACTCAGATATTTTGGGAACCACGAAGGGATTCTGAGTGGAGGTTCTCCTGATCTTTGACAAATCTCCTTTTGGTGCTTGGTACTAGCTTGAGCTATCCTTATGACTCAAACCAATAGAACAATTTGCTGATGCCTGGAAGCCCCCTTCCTCCAGAGAATCCCTGATCTCTCCAAATTTGGTTGAGATCTAATGTTTATTTTGCTGTACAACTTTTCTGGAGTTTTACTTGCTTCCAACAAGGAGGGCAAGTTTTCCTGCTTCCATGCTGATGGCGGCAGGTAACTTCTTTCTGGAGTTTCAACTCTCTTCCAAGAGGGAGGGTGAGTTTGAGCTTTTTCTCGCTTCTAGGATGGTAGAGAGCAGTCTTCAGTTTGAGCCCTATTCCTCGGTAAGTAGCTGAATTGAGTTTTTGTCTTGGCTAAAGTTAGGATTAACAAACAGCTAGTCTTAATTTCTCCTTATTATTAGAGTGCTCAGTAATTGTATAAATTGTGCAATCATTTGTTTGTTTTGCTTAACTGTTTTTTGTTTTGATTTTTTTTTGTTTCTGTTTTTGTTGTTGTTTGGTCTCTTTTTGCGGAGTCCTAATTAGGGAAAAGGAGTCAGGCTGGCGAGATCAGAGGAAAGCAAAGAGATAAAGCAGATAAGCTATATAATAGGTCTGCCTTTCTTTGTGGCCCAGGACATAGAGCCCTCCTTTGCAGATAATGTACAACTCACAGTCTTCCTGCTTATCATCAAATGGTTCCATTTATCATCAAACACCTTGGCTGACAGAAAAATGCAAATTAGCTCCTCTGCAACCTTGTCATTATCAGTACTGCATGTAGCACTCTGCAGCCCAAGAATCAGCTTATAAAATCTCCAGCAATCCTTTGTTTCCTTGCAGTCAGCTCCTCTCTTGCTGATTCTGTTACTGGAAAGGGGTCCCAATCCAAGCCCCAAGAGAGGGTTATTGGATCTCTCGCAAGAAAGAATTCAGGTCGAGTCCATAAAGTGAAAGCAAGTTTATTAGCAAAGTAGAGGAAGAAAGAATGGCTACTCCACAGGCAGAGCAAGCCCTGAGGGCTGCTGGTTGCCCATTTTTATGGCTATTTCTTGATTATATGCTAAACAAGGGGTGGGTTATTCATGCCTCCCCCTTTTAGACCATATAGGGTAACTTCTTGATGTCACCATGTCATTTTTAAACTGCCATGGCCCTGGTGGTAGTATAGCATTGAGGATGACCAGAGGTCACTCTCGTGGCCATCTTGGTTTTAGTGGGTTTTGGCCAGCTTCGGCTTCTTTACACAACCTGTTTTATCAGCAAGGTCTTTATGACCTGTATCTTGTGCTGACCTCCTATCTCATCCTGTGACTAATGCCTTAGTCATCTGGGAATGCAGCCCAGTAGGTCTCAGCCTCATTTTACCCAGCCCCTATTCAAGATGGAGTTGCTCTGATTCACACACCTCTGATAATTCTGCCCACTGCTTTTTTGAAAAGTATTTTAATACTTTCTCTAATAAATATGCCTTTCTTTACCTACAACTGTCTTGGTAAATTTTTTGTTTTGTTTTGTTTTTCGAGACAGAATCTCACTCTGTCACCCAGGCTGGAGTGCAGTGGCATGATCCTGACTCACTGCAACCTCTGCCTCCTGGGTTCAAGTGATTCTCTTGCCTCAGCCTCCTGAGTAGCTAGAATTACAGGCATGTGCCACCACGCCCAACTAATTTTTGTATGTTTAGTAGAGACAGGGTTTCACCATGTTGGCCATGCTGGTCTCAAACTCCTCAAGTGATCCACCGGCCTCAGCCTCCCGAAGTGCTGGGATTACAGGCATGAGCCACTACGCCCAGTCATTTTTTTTTTAAAGGAGCTCAACGTTTAAAAGTCAGCTTAGGCCGGGCGCGGTGGCTCAAGCCTGTAATCCCAGCACTTTGGGAGGCCGAGACGGGCGGATCACAAGGTCAGGAGATCGAGACCATCTCTGGCTAACACGGTGAAACCCCGTCTCTACTAAAAATACAAAAAGCTAGCCGGGCGAGGTGGCGGCGCCTGTAGTCCCAGCTACTCCGGAGGCTGAGCCAGGAGAATGGCGTGAACCCGGGAGGCGGAGCTTGCAGTGAGCTGAGATCCGGCCACTGCACTCCAGTCCGGGCGACAGAGCGAGACTCTGCCTCAAAAAAAATAAAT
>NW_016867212.1:0-3726 GCF_001698545.2 Rhinopithecus bieti | reverse complement strand
ATTTTTTTTTTTTACTAAAATAGTTATTATAACAGAGATTACTCTTGGGTGTTTAAATCAAGGAAGAGTGTAGTTTAGACACTTAGAGAAATGTCTTTGTTAAAAAAAAAAAGTGCACAGTAAAAGCATCACATGGTCTAGCCTCATAATAATTGTCAGGCCTCTGAGCCCAAGCTAAGCCATCATACCCCCTGTGACCTGCACGTATACATCCAGATGGCCTGAAGCAATTGAAGATCCACAAAAGAAGTGAAAATAGCCTTAACTGATGACACTCCACCATTGTGATTTGTTTCTGCCCCACCCTAACTGATCAATGTACTTTGTAATCTCCCCCACCCTTAAGTAGGTTATTTGTAATCTCCCCTACCCTTAAGAAGGTTCTTTGTAATTTCCCCACCCTTGAGAATGTACTTTGTGAGATCCACCTCCTGCCGGCAAAACATTGCTCCTAACTCCACTGCGTATCCCAAAACCTGTAAGTACCAATGATAATCCCACCACCCTTTGCTGACTCTCTTTTCGGACTCAGCCCGCCTGCACCCAGGTGAAATAGCCTTGTTGCTCACACAAAGCCTGTTTGGTGGTCTCTTTACATGGACACAAGAGACATTTAGTGCCGAAGACCCAGGTCAGAGGGACTCCTTCAGGAGACCAGTCCCCTGTCCTCACCCTCACTCCATGAAGAGATCCACCTACAACCTTGGGTCCTCAGACCAGCCAGCCTAAGGAACATCTCACCAATTTCAAATTGTGTAAGCGAACTTTTCACTCTCTTCTCCAGCCTCTCTCACTACCCTTCAATCTCCCTGTCTTTCCAATTCCAGTTCTTTTTCCTCTCTAGTAGAGACAAAGGAGACACATTTTATCCATGGACCCAAAACTCCGGCACTGGTCATGGACTCGGGAAGACAGACTTCCCTTGGTGTCTAATCACTGCGGGGACGCCTGCCTGATTATTCACCCACACTCCATTGGTGTCTGATCACTGCGGGGACGCCTGCCTTGGTCATTCACCCACATTCCCCTGGTGGCAAGTCAATTGCAGGGATGCCTGCTTTGGCTGCTCACCCACATTGCAGCCCAGGGCTGCTCTCCACCCTCCTTCTCCATGTCTCTACCTTTCTCTTTAAACTTACCTCCTTCACTGTGGACAACTTTCCGCCCTCCATTCCCCCTTCTTCTCCCTTAGCCTGTGTTCTCAAGAACTTAAAACGTTTTCAACTCACACCTGACCTAAAACTTAACACCTTATTTTCTTCTGCAGTACCGCTTGGCCCCAGTACAAACTTGACAGTAGTTCCAAGTGGCCAGAGAATGGCACTTTTGATTTGTCTATCCTACAAGACCTAGATAATTTTTGTCGAAAAATGGGCAAATGGTCTGAGGTGCCTGACATCCAGGCATTGTTTTACACATTGGTCCCTCCCTAGTCTCTGCTCCCAATGCGACTCATCCCAAATCTTTCTTCTTTCTCTCCTGTCTGTTCCTTCAGTCTCCACCCCAAGCTCTGAGTCCTTTGAATCCTCCTTTTCTACAGACCCATCTGACCTCTCCCCTCCTCCCCAGGCTGCTCCTCACCAGGCTGAGCCAGGTCCCAATTCTCCCTCAGCTTCTGCTCCTCCACCCTATAATCCTTTTATCACCTCCTCTCCTCACACCGGGTCCATTTTACAGTTTCGTTCTGCGACTAGCTCTCCCCCACCTGGCCAACAGTTTCCTCTTAGAGAGATGGCTGGAGCTGAAGGCATAGTTTGGGTACATGTGCCTTTTTCTCTATCAGACCTTTCCCAAATCAGCCAGCATTTAGGCTCTTTCTCATCAGAGAAAGATATCACTAAATATATACAGGAATTCTGATGTCTAACTCTGTACTACAATTTAACTTGGAGTGACCTAAATGTCATCCTAACCTCTACCATCTCCCCAGGTGAATGGGAAAGAGTTTTTTCTCTAGCCCAGTCTCACGCTGATAACCACTGGCTTCATAGCCAGATCTCCAGGAAGGCATTAGAGCAGTTTCCTGAGAATATCCCCAATGGGACTATCAGGCAGATCCCCAGGTATAGCTAGGTGAGATTACATGGTTTCCCTAGTTAAAGGGCTTTAAAAGGCAGCTTACAACACTGTTAATTATGACAAACTTAAAGAAACTACCCAAGGTAAAGATGAAAACCCAGCTCAGTTCATGACCCACTTAGCAGCAACCCTTAGATGCTTTATGGTCTTAGACCCAGAGGGGCCGGAAGGCCATCTTATTCTCAATATGCATTTTATTACCCAATCCGCTCCTGACATTAGAAAAAGCTCCAAAAAGTAGATTCCGGCCTTCAAACCTAATTAACCTTGCCTTCAACGTGTACAATATTAAAGAGCTGTAACTACTTGCCTCATCTGTGAGAGAAACCCCAGCCATTTCTCCAGCACACAAAAACTTCAAAACACCTAAGCCACAGTGGTCAGGCATTCCTTCAGGACTTCCTCCCCCAGGATCTTGCTTCAAGTGCTGGAAATCTGGCGACTGGGCCAAGGAATGCCCACAGCCCAGGATTTCTCCTAAGCTGTGTCCCATCTGTGTGGGACCCCACTGGAAATTGGACTGTCCAACTGGCCCAAGGCTCTGACTGATGCCTTCCCAGATCTTCTCGGCTTACTGACTGAAGACTGATGCTGCCCGATGGCCTTGGAAGCCTCCTGGACCATCACAGACACTTTGGGTAACTCTTACAGTGGAGGGTAAGTTCGTCCCCTTCTTAATCAATGCGGAGGCTACCCCTCCACATTACCTTCTTTTCAAGGGCCTGTTTCCCTTGCCTCCATAACCATTGATCGTATTGATGGCAAGGCTGCTAAACATCTTAAAACTCCCCAACTCTGGTGCCAGCTTGGACAACATTCTTTAATGCACTGCTTTTAGTTATCCCCACCTGCTCAGCTCCCTTATTAGGCTGAGATATTTTAACTAAATTATTTGCTTCCCTGACTATTCCTGGGCTACAGCCACACCTCATTGCTGCCTTTTCCTCCAGTTCAAAGCCTCCTTCGCATCCTTTCCTCGTGTCTCCCCACCTTAATCCACAAGTATAGGACACCTCTACTCCCTCCTTGGTGACGGATGATGCACCCCTTACCATCCCATTAAAACCTAATCACTCTTACCCTGCTGAACGCCACTATCCCATCCCACAGCGCACTTTAAAAGGATTAAAGCCTGTAACCACTCGCCTGTTACAGCATGGCCTTTTAAAGCCTATGAACTCTCCTTACAATTCCCCATTTTACCTGTCCAAAACTGGACAAGTCTTACAGGTTAGTTCAGGATCTGCACCTTATCAACCAAATTGTCTTGCCTATCCACCCCATGGTGCCAAACCCATAGACTCTCCTATCCTCAATACCTTCCTCCACAGCCCATTCTGTTCTAGATTAACCTAGCTGACCCTATAAATCCTATATCCTTTCCCCACTCCCCTTTCCATTCCTTAAAAAACAGCCCTAAAAGCTGCTCCCACACTAGCTCTCCCTAAGTCATCCCAACTTTTTCATTACACACAACTGAAGCTCAGGGCTGTGCAGTCAAAATTCTTACACAAGGACCGGGACCACACCCTGTGGCCTTTTATCCAAACAACTTGTCCTTACTGTTTTAGCCTAGCCCTCATGTCTCTGTGCAGTGGCTGCTGCTGCCTTAATACTTTTAGAGGCCCTCAAAATCACAAACTATGC
>NW_016867211.1:2793-7370 GCF_001698545.2 Rhinopithecus bieti | reverse complement strand
TATATATTTATATACATATTAATATTTATATATAAATTTAAACTTTATATATAATATTACATGAGCATCCATACACAGTCATGTACAAGTCTTTTCCTATAACAATAGTAAATGATGATTTGTGAAGTTTTATCCAAAATCACAACAATATTTAACAAAGAAGGGAGACTTTGCTTAGTTGTTCATGCTGCAGGGAAAGAGGGGAACAAGACACTTAGGAAAGAGAGAAGCTTACATTTTTGTACAGAACCATAGAAAATTTCATGTCACTCCACACTATGCATTTTACCAATGAAATCAAGCTGTCCTAGACCATTCCTCTCTACTGGAGGGTTCCCTCCTGTCAGTGACAGGTGATGGTAATAATTTTGATATTCATTTACTTCATGTTATTCATTTTTGAAGTGCTTTCATTTTCTCTAAGAAAGCAGAATTTCTATAACAATGAGGGATGTCAAGTGACCTCTTTCCAATTACAAATATTAATTGTTGGACAAGAGAATCATATGCAATATATTGAACCTAGGTACTTCATATTCCCACTGGATTAGATTTATAATCTTTGCCCACTTGCATTACTAGAAGTGTTGATCTTCTTTATTGCCACTAAGTCTGAAAACATCTATTTCATTTTTTAAAATACAATTTCAACTTTAATTTTGGGTTCAGTGGATACATGTACAGGTTTGTTACATGTGTATATTGCATGACATTCAAGTTGGAGTATGAATTATCCTTTTACTCAGGTACTGAACATAGTACACAACAGGTAGATGTTCAAGCCTTGCCTCCCTTACCCCTTACCCCCGCAAGTAGTCCCCAGTGTCTGTAGTTCCCATCTTTATGTTCATGTGTAGTCAATATTTAGTTCCCAATTATAAGTGAGAATATGTGATATTTGTTTTTCCATTTTGATATAGTTTGCTTTGAATAATGACTTCCAACTCCATCCTTGTTCCTGCAAAGGGCACGATCCTTTTTATGACTGCATAGCGTTTTATGATATCTATGTATAACATTTTTAATAACCAATTCATTGTCAATGGGCATCTAGGTTGATTTCATGTCTTTGCCATTGTGAATAATGGTGCAATTAACAGACAAGTGCTGGTGTCTTTTGGTAGAATTACTTATTTTCATTTGGGTATATGCCAGTAATGGAATTGCTCAAATGGTAACTGTTTTAAGCTCTTTGAGAAGTCTTCAAACTGCTTTCCACAGTGGCTGAGCTAATTTCCTATCAACAACGTAGGAATATTTCTCTTTCTCCACAAACTCACCAACACCTGTTACTATTTTACTTTTTTAAAAAAATTATTTTAAGTTCTAGGGCACATGTGCACAACGTGTAGATTTGTTACATATGTATACATGTGCCATGTTGGTGTGCTGCACCCATTAACTCATTATTTACATTAGGTATACCTCCTAATGCTATCCCTCCTCCCTCCCAACACCCCATGACAGGCTCCAGTGTGTGATATTCCCCTTCTTGTGTCCAGGTGATCTCATTGTTTAATTCCCACCTATGAGTGGGAATATGCAATATTTGGTTTTCTGTTCTTCCTATAGTTTTCTGAGAATGATGGTTTACAACTGCATCCATGTCCCTACAAAGGCCGTGAACTCATCCTTTTTTTATGGCTGCATAGTATTCCACGGTGTATATGTGCCACATTTTCTTAATCTAGTCTGTCACTGATGGACATTTGGGTTGACTCCAAGTCTTTGCTATTGTAAATAGTGCCACAATAAACATAGGTGTTCATGTGTCTTTATAGCAGCATGATTTATAATCCTTTAGGTATATCTCCAGTAATAGGATAGCTGGGTCAAATGGTATTTCTAGTTCTAGATCCTTGAGGAATTGCCACACTGTTTTCCACAATGGTTGAACTAGTTTACAGTCCCACCAACAGTGTAAAAGTGTTCCTATTTCTCCACATCCATTCTAGCACCTGTCGTTTCCTGAGTTTTTAGTGATTGCCATTCTAACTGGAGTGAGATATATCTCATTGTGGTTTTGATTTGCATTTCTCTGATGGCCAGTGACAATGAGCATTTTTTTCGTGTGTCTGTTGGCTGTATGAATGTCTTCTTTTGAGAATTGTCTGTTCATAGCATTTACCCACTTTTGATAGGATTGTTTGTTTTTTGCTTGTAAATTTGATTGAGTTCTTTGTAAATTCTGGATATTAGCCCTTTGTCAGATGAGCACATTGCAAAAATTTTCTTCCATTCCGTAGGTTGCCTGTTCACTCTGATGGTGGTTTCTTTTGCTGTGCAGAAGTTCTTTAGCTTAATTAGATCCACTTTGTCAATTTTGGCTTCTGTTGTCATTGCTTTTGGTGTTTTAGACATAAAGTTCTTGCCCATGCCTATGTCCTCAATGGTATTACCTAGGTTTTCTTCTAGAGTTTTTATGGTTTTAGGTCAAACATTTAAGTCTCCAATCCATCTTCAATTAATTTTTGTATAAGGAGTAAGGAAAGGATCCAGTTTCAGCTTTCTACTTATGGCTAGCCAATTTTCCCAGCACCATTTATTAAATAGGAAATCCTTTCCCCATTTCTTGTTTTTGTCAGGTTTGTCAAAGATCAGATGGCTGTAGATATGTGGTATTATTTCTGAGGGCTCTGTTCTGTTCCATTAGTCTATATCTCTGTTTTGTTATCAGTATCTTATTAGCTTCCTGAAGAATAGCAGGAAATGAATTAAAGATGGTGAGCATAATTGGAAACACTTGGCATTACTGAAGTGAGGCTCTGAGTTTTGCCAGGTCAAGATGGTTTGTGTGTGTTTGTTTTAAGGTAGCTTATATTTCAGTGTGTTTTGAGTTGATGGAATGATCAACTTAAAGATTTATGAAGGAATGGCCGGGCACAACGGTTCATGCCTGTATTCCTAACAGTTTGGGAAGTTGAGGTAGGAAGATTGGCTAAGGCCATGAATTCTAAACGAGGCTGGATAACCTAGTGAGATCCCATCTCTACAAAAGTAAAAATAAACAAATTAGCTGGGCATGGTGGTGCTCACCTATAGTATCAGCTACTCAGAAGGCTGAGGCCTGAGGATAACTTGAGCCTAGGAGTTTGAGGCTGCAGTGAGCTATGACTGTACCATTGCACTCTAGCCTAGGTGACACAGTGAGACCCTGTCTCTAGAACAAAACAAATACTGATGATGGAAAGGGTTATCCATGGAGAAAAGAGAGAGGATACAATAGATGAATCATCTTTGGGTAGATGAGAGGAGATAAGCCTGAATATCCAAGCAGAGTGAATATTTCAGAAAGGAACAACAGGAAAAATACATTCCTAGACAAAGACTGGGAAAATAATATAATTTTCTGACACTTCCTTCTACTTTTCCGTGATGGTCAGACTCTCCAGTGTAAACGTTAAAGATGCATGCAAGATTTCCACTCAGGGAATCTAACTCAAGTCCCAGGGTTCAGAATTATAAAAGAATGCTACTCAAATAGGTACATATTATAGATGACTAGCCATGGTGCTGAGCTCAAAACCCACACAAGGCTCACATCATATTTACAGCAAATGAGGTTGAGAGCGCAGTTCATCTTGACCCACTGCTTGGGTATACAGAATAACATATATTCCTAGTGGGATAGTCAATTTTTTTGGTCAATTTGACTAAGCTAAGGGATGTTTAAATAGCAGGAAACATTATTTCTGGATGTATTATTGAGGGTGCCACAGGAGATTAACATTTGGGTAAGTAGGCTGAATAAAGAAGATTGCTCTTACCAATGTAGGTTGACATCATCCAATCCATTGAAGGCCTGAATAAAAAATAAATAAATTAATTAAAGGTTAAGTAAGAGCAAATTTACTCTCTCTTCTGTATGTGGGACATTTGTCTTCTGTGCTAAGTGATTTCATTTAGACTGAAACTACACCGTGAGCTTTCTTGGGCTTGCAGATTGCAGAAGGCAGATTGTGGGATGTCTCACCCTCTATAGTAATGTAAGTTAATTCCCCACAAGAAATATCTTTCTATATATCACTGTATATATCTTATATGTTTTTGTTTCTCTGGAGACCCCTGACTAATACACGAAATATACATCTGAATGTTTCAGTACTGTTGTTCTCACAGTTCGATCAAGGGTCATTGTCAAGACTGCTGACATAAGCTAGAATTAAGGAAAACAAACCCTACCACATTAACTATTTCCTTAAGGAGACTACCTAAAGATGTGATATCACAGGTGATATGGTTTGTCTCTGTGTTCCCACCCAAATCTAATGTTGAATTGTTCCCAGTGTTGGAGGTGGGATCTGGTGGGAGGTGATTGGATACAAGGGTACTTTCTAATGGTTTAGGACAATACTACTAGTGGTGTCTCATAGTAAGTTCTCACAAGACTTGGTTGTTTGAAAGTAGGCAGCATCTTCTTTTCTCTCTCTCTCCTGACAGCCATGTGAAGATATGCTTACTTCCCCTTTGCCTTCCACCATGACTGTAAGTTTCCTGCTGCCTCACCCAGAAGCAAAATCCTATACAGTACACAGAACCACAAGCTGATTAAACCTATTTTCTTTATAAATTACCCA
>NW_016867211.1:0-1588 GCF_001698545.2 Rhinopithecus bieti | reverse complement strand
CTGTAGGACATAGTTTTTATTTTAACTTTTCAGATGAGGGATCTTGGAGATCTCTGGTTTGCCCATGGTGACAACGAGGGTGACAGCTAGACCTGGGATTATAATGTGGTGTTGATTTCAACATCATGATCGTGAATTAAATTCTATTTTCTGACTGGGAAATGAAGAAAGAGATTACTAAGAATAAATTTTGGAATCTATGTGGACAATCCATTGGCATAACCTTAAATCCTGACATTTAACTCCTGTGAGAACATGTAAATACATTCACAGTAAATCCTACAAGCATTAAGCATTATATTTACATTTTCTATTCAGGAATCAATATCCAACATGTTGTTTGAGGTTCAACTGCACTTAATGGATCGAAGTTTCTAAGTGAAAATAATCTTAACTCTATACAGGGATTTACCATTGCTGTTCAACTGGACAGTCAATACATCAGGAAATGGAACACTATATTTTCCTGTATTCAGCACATTCCATCACCTGGTAAACTTTTGCTTCTATCCTTTTGAAATGATTGGATGTGCATGATCAGATGGAATTACTTGTAAATCTGGGTAGCTGATTTTTATCCACAACTTCTTAGAACAGTACTGCAGGCAGAATGGAATAATCATAACAGCCAAAGTTTTAGGGGGGACTTTTCTGCACTGCCACCCTTTCTGCTTGTATTACCTAATTGTAGGCTCATGATGAATACACTGTGATCTTGTTAACAGGTAAGGAAAGGGAGGCATTGTGATTGCGAACTTACTGTGATCATGTAGCCAGTAAAAAGAATCCATCCATCAGTAAAGTCATGCAATTTTTTATCCTGGTGAAAACAGGGTAGGAACAGTTCAAAATCATGTTCACAATGGTAGGAAAATAAGTTTGATGACCTGCTGTTTCCTAATCAACATACATTAAGCCTCGTACTCCTTCTCCCTACCCCAGATCTTTGCCAAAGTTTCATGAAATTTAATATTTTGGATACTAGGTATGGATGTCTGAAATACTCATTCAATCCAGTGTTACAGAATATCCCTGACTATGACCTTAAAGTCTGAATTTGCATTTCCAAACGATTTCCTGAGACAAGAGTATGAGGAGGAGAATTGGATAAAGAGCGATATTTAAAGTGACTGATGATATTTTAATTTAACTGCAGTTGATTTTTGGAGAACCTCTCCCCAAAGGTAGATGAATTTTTATTATTGCTGAGCTTTGATTGCAGTCATTAAAAGCTAAACACAATTAAAACCAAAATATTTCTTAAGCTGGAAGCTAAATCAGGCAGAGTCAAGTTCCAGCATTAAGTAGATGCTCCCTGATGCTCACTCTGCTCCTTGTAGGGAAGAGGTCAACAGAATAAAGCACACATAATCCTGAAATATTATTTATTGGAAATGGCAACATCAGTTCACTACGATTAGGAGACACAGCAAAGAGGAAGCTGCTCGTTAAAATGACATTTTGTTTTTCAGCTGGTTCATTTAAGGTTTCTGTGTCATGGATGGTCTAATCTTTGCAGCATTAAGGTCTTAAGAAACAAAACAAGTAATCAGTTTTTATTGTACTTTTTTAGCTGTTTGGCAACAGA
>NW_016867210.1:5848-8160 GCF_001698545.2 Rhinopithecus bieti | reverse complement strand
TTTTTAGATATTTTAAAGTGAATTTCCTATTACTGGAAAATAAAATACTCATACCCACTACAAGGCTGATAGTACCTAAATATGAGGGCAATTGTGAAAATTAGAGGATATGTGTAAAATGCCAGCAAGTACATTCAATAAATAGTAGCTACTGTTTTTATTTATTTAGATACAGGGTCTTGCTCTGTCACCCAGGCTGGAGTGCAGGGGCAGTGAGATCACACTCACTGCAGCCTCGACTTCCTGGGCTCCAGTGATCCTCCCACCTCAGCCTTCTGAGTAGCTGGGACTACAGGCACATACCACCACGTCTAGTTAATTTTTGTATTTTTGGGGTCTTGCTGTGTTGCCCAGGCTGGGCTTAAATTCCTGAGCACAAGCAATCTACTGGCCTTGGCCTCCCAAAGTGTTGGGTTTACAGGCAGGAGCCACCGCGCCAGGCCAGTAGCTATGGTTATGTCATTTTTCCTATAAGTAAACTGTGAATATACTTGTAGTAAAGAACATTATTGGAGAGATTTTAAAGTAAGTGCAGATAACAGAGGGAAACGGTAAATTGGTAGAAAATATCATTGCTATAATTTATGCTAACATGCTTTCCTAGAAACCCAAATATAAAGTTTCTGTCATCTGTGTTTCCCAGTGGCACTGCCGAGGAGTCACAGAGCTCTAATTTAGGTGTATGTGTGTGTGTTGTGTACTTGTGTGTGAATATGTATGTGCTGTGTGTGTGTGTTTTATAGATGAAGATAATGCATTTTCATCTCTTATTGAATTCAGATTACAATTATAATAAGAGCAGTTGAATATCATCTAATAAAGATTACATTATATTTTATTACATGCTTTTTCTTTTGTTTTTTTCCTTTTTTGAGATAGAGTCGTTCTGTCACCCAGGCTGGAGTGCAGTGGCACAATCTCGGCTCGCTGCAACCTCTGCCTCCCGGGTTCAAGTGATTCTCCTGCCTCAGCCTCCTGAGTAACTGGGATTAGGGTGCCTGCCACCATGCCTGGCTAATTTTTGTAGTTTTAGTAGGGATGGGGTTTCACCATATTGGCCAGGCTGGTCTCGAACTCCAGGCCTCAAGTGATCCATCCGCCTCCGCCTCCCAAAGTGCTGGGATTACAAGCATGAGCCACTGCGCCTGGCCTGATTTTTCTATTTATGCAATCAATAATCTGGGGACTACCAGTTATATTTATGAATGCTAGAATTTTCAACTACAACAAAGGAGTTAGTAGTAGCGTTTAGTTCTTTAGAATTAAGATGCTTGGTCAGTGGCAATCTCAGGGAAAACTTTTGGGGGTCTTCCTCTTTTGCATAGGATCAAAAGCATCCCTTGCATAGTACAAAGCATGGATTTTTCCAACAGTTCATATTACCAGATGGTTGGTCTCACTCAGTTCCCTTCTATCTGTGTCTCAAAGCAGCCGTTTATGTAAGCTCATCTCATTCTTAAAACACTTTGCTAAATACAAGTGATAACAATGAACACTTCTAATGTTCTGATTTCCAAGTTCTTTCCTCAAAGCTAGAGTTTTAGTAGGCATGTGGTCTTCTTCCCAATTTGTTGCAGTGATGGTTTTGCCAAATGTTCGATTCAGCATGACAAGTTTTCCAAACCTTCCCTTCTGCCTTATCTACTTTGCATGGCCTTAAGGTAATTTTTTTTTTTTTTTTTTTGAGATGGAGTCTCGTTCTGTTGCCCAGGCTGAAGTGCAGTGGCACGATCTCAGCTCATTGCAAGCTCTGCCTCCCCGGTTCACGCCATTCTCCTGCCTCAGCCTCCCAAGTAGCTAGGACTGCAGATGACCACCATCACGCCCAGCTAACTTTTTATATCTTTTTTTAAGTAGAGACGGGGTTTCACCGTGTTAGCCAAGAAGGTCTCGATCTCCTGACCTCGTGATCCGCCCACCTTGGTCTCCCAAGGTGCTGAGATTACAGGTGTGAGCCACTGCGCCTGGCTAGCCTTAAGATAATTAAAAATAAGTGGAAAAAAAAGAGGCAGGAGAGAAAGCCCCGCCCCCCCCCAAAAAAAATTAACTGGTCGTGAAGAGTACATCTAGGAAAGAACACAGGGTTGGTTACTAACGCAAGCAACTGATTGGAAGTAAAATATCAGAAGCTTTTCTTAAGTTTTTGAAGGAATCACATTGGCAGAAAAACCATAAATACAGAATAAAAAGATGTCTTTGCTCACTCTTTAAAACTTTACTTAGCCAAATGAACCAAATGCATCTTTATACTTTTTCAAGGATTTAAACACAAAGTAGTTATTGGACTTTATTTTTTCTTTTTAAGATGGAGT
>NW_016867210.1:0-1602 GCF_001698545.2 Rhinopithecus bieti | reverse complement strand
AAAGAAAGAAAGAAAGAAAGAAAGAAAGAGAGAGAGAGAGGAAGGAGGGAAGGAAGGAAGGAAGGAAGGAAGAGAGGAAGGAAGGAAGGAAGGAAGGAAGGAAGGAAGGAAGGGAAAGAAAGAGAGAAGAGAGAGAAAAGACTTGGTGATTTAGGAATTTAAGATGAATAGTCATAACCTCATTCATATAACCCCAAATCAATTGGTAATTTCATGTGAAGGAGCATATGTGAAATTTATTATACTATTCTTGAAAATATTATTACTAGAAAATTTGAAATATTTCAAAATAAGAAGTTATTAAACATGTATTTTTTCTAGTTTCCTCTTATCAGCTGTAAATCTAGCTCAAGTTTTGAATCTTTAATTTTCTTATCTGTAAAATGAGGATAAAGCACTAGTGACAACCTCAAAAAATTCAATAAAATGACAACTCAAGAAAAGTTGGCGATAGTTTATACAAATCTCAAAAGTTATTTATAATAACAGGTTATGTATTTTGATTTTGGTCAGTTACAAGTAGCTGAGTCCTTATGTGATATCTACTATGATAAGAAAATATGCTGATACTATGTTTATTACATGGCCATCAGTGCTCAATGATATTCAGTATTTATAAATGCAAACATTGTAAAAGAGGCTATTTATCACAGAAACCCTCTAGTTATAAAACAAACATATTCACCCAAAGATATGTATTAAATAGGCCGGGCGCGGTGGCTCAAGCCTGTAATCCCAGCACTTTGGGAGTGGAATTTTAGTAGCTTCTCAAAACATAGAAAACACAGACAAAAAACAAGAGGCAAAGAAATATTTTCTTAAGTTTTCCTAGACACCATAAAAATGTTATTAATTGGCTAGGCACGGTGGCTCATGTCTGTAGTCCTAGTGCTTTGAGAGGCTGAGGAGAGAGGATGGCTTGAGGCCAGGAGTTCAAGACTGAAAAACATAGTGAGACCCCATCTCTACAAAACTTAAAAAATTATCCAGTCGTGATGGTACACACCCGTGGATCTAAATACTCAGGAGGGTGAGGGGAAGAATTGCCTGAGCCCAGGAATTCGAGGCTTCAGTGAGCCATGATCACAGCACTGCACTCCAGCCTGGGTGACAAAGGGAGAAGGCTGGTCTTAAAAAAAAAAAAAAGAATTAACGAAATTAAAGATAGTAATTGTCTCTGGCATGTATAGACAAGGAAGCCTATTTACTGTTATTACTGGGCCATGGAGATGGGAGGGATATTTTGTTAACAGGGAAAATAAGTATTGGCACCTCCTCTTGAGTGGGCTGAAACCTGTATTTAAATTAGGACCAGTTTTATTTTCTTCTTTTTTTTAAATTATACTTTAAGTTCTGGGATATATGTGCAGAACGTGTGGGTTTGTTACATGGGTATACATGTGCCGTGGTGGTTTGCTGCACCCATCAACCCGTCATCTACATAAGGTATTTCTCCTAATGCTGTCCCTCCCCTTGCCAACCATCCCCAAAAGGCCTAGGTGTGTGATGTTCCCCTCCCTGTGCCTCATATGTTCTCATTGTTCAACTCCCACTCATGAGTGAGAACATGTGTAGTTTGGTTTTCTGTTCCTGTGTTAGTTT
>NW_016867209.1:0-1834 GCF_001698545.2 Rhinopithecus bieti | reverse complement strand
AATTTTTTGTATTTTAGTAGAGATGGAGTTTCACCATGTTAGCCAGGGTGGTCTTGATCTCCTGACCTCATGATCTGCCCACCTCTGCCTCCCAAAGTGCTGGGATTACAGGTATGAGCCACCGTGCCCGGCCTACTTGGGACATATTTTAAATGGTTAGTTTTCCTTCCCCCCTGCCAAAACATAAAGACATTTTCTCTTGGCTTCATCCTGAGAACCTGGTAGACATTTCTCTTTCCCACACCAAACTCTAGAGTGAGCTGGAGTTGGGTATTTCTGTTTTCCTAAGTTAGTTAGGCTCTGGTAAAACCCCAGTCTATTAGGCTTTGGTGAAATAGTTTCTTTTGATAGCAGGCCATGGTAAGAACTGAATGCTCTTGGCTTATTTAAAAGTGGCTATCCCCAATCCCACCTCTCTCTGGAAGCACAAAGGTATTTTCTCCAGTGTGCACTGTGAGAATCTGGTAGGGTTCTTGGAGATAGAACTCAGGAAAGTGAGGTTAAGGAATCTGCTTAAGACTGGCACCCGTGGAGGTTTGCATCCTCAGGCTTGTCCACCTGAATTGCCTTCAGCAATTCATTAATTATACTTTAAATTTTCCTTCCTTGGTACTGTCTCCAGAATCTGACTTCTGCTCCAGTGAGCTGAGGTTATCTGTAATCACCCGTCGCTCCAATTTTGGGGCAGTAGTCTCTCTTGTGACCTCAATTCTATGATGGGCCTAAGAAAAGTTGTTAATTTTAGTTTGCTCAGCTTTTCTGTTGTGAGGACAGGAATGATGATTTCCAAGCTTCTTCTACGTCAGACTCAAAATGAATTCTTTATTTATTACTTGCTTTTTTACCTGCATACTATCATGTAATACCAAATGTGAATAACATTCATAATATGAATAATATTCATATTAAATATTAGAAAAGGTGGTTAGAAAGATACCATTCTTCATACAGATTACTAATTCCTCAAAGGTGAGAAAGCCTGAGCAGCTTATGTCAAGCAGAAATATGTATCATTAATTTTCATGGCTAAAATTATTGATTCACCTTTGTGAACATTTCTCTGGCATTAAATATATTAAAATAATGCAGGCCGGGCGCGGTGGCTCACGCCTGTAATCCCAGCACTTTGGGAGGCCGAGGAGGGTGAGTCACGAGATCAGGAGATCGAGACCATCCTGGCTAACACGGTGAAACCCCATCTCTACCAAAAAAATACAAAAAATTAGCCGGGCGTGGTCGTGGGCGCCTGTAGTCACAGCTACTCGGGAGGCTGAGGCAGGAGAATGGCGTGAACCCGGGAGGCGGAGCTTGCAGTGAGCTGAAATTGTGCCACTGCACTCCGGCCTGGGCTACAGAGCGAGACTCCGTCAAAAAAAGGAAAAAAAAAAAAAAAGGTAATACATATGCCTTGGATATGTATTTTACTGGTCAATATACAATTGCGTTGTTGTTGTTGTTTTAAATTTTCATTTATGTTTAATATTCTTTCTCTTTTGTTGTGGATCCCTGGACGTCTTGTGTCTTCTCATTCAGAATTTTTACCATGGTCTTACCAATGCTTTGTAAACTCACTAATCCACGAAACAGAGCCTAGGCCTGTGCAAACTGAAACTACATAAGATTTTCATTACTCGAAATGTTGTAAGTTTACTCTCCAACTTGTAGGAGAGGTCAAGTGTTCTGTTTTTTAAGCAATATAACTGCTTCTTAAGATTATTTCTTCCAGTGAGTGTCTATGTTTGATATTTCAATTCTTAAGATGTTCTAATATTTATATGTTAAGTTAAACATCATTTCATTTTCCTAGAATATATATATATATTCTAAGAAAAAT
>NW_016867208.1:0-1845 GCF_001698545.2 Rhinopithecus bieti | reverse complement strand
CATTAGGAGATATACCTAATGTAAATGACAAGTTAGTAGGTGCAGCACACCAATGTGGCACATGTATACATATGTATAAAACCTACACTTGGTGCACATGTACGTTAGAATATAAAGTATAATAATAAAATAAAAGAAAATAAAGGTACCACGGGTTTGGATTCTGGTGAGGGCTCTCTGCTTCTAAGTGAGGAGACCACCCCTCATATTGTCTTATGCCCAATTTCTGCCTCCAAGGAAAGAAGAAGTAAAAACTAAAAGCAGAAATGGAATCCACAGTCAGATAGCCCAGCACAGCACCCTAGGCCTGGTAGTTAAAAATCAACCCCTGACCTAACTGCTTGTGTTATCTATAGATTTCAGACATTGTATGGAAAAGGATTGAAAATCCCTATCCTGTTCTGTTCCGTTCTGATTACCGGTGCATGCGGCCTCCTGTCAGGTACCCAGTGCTTGCTCAATCAGTCACAACCCTCTCACGTGGGCCCCCTTAGAGTTGTAAGCCCTTAAATCGGACAGGAGTTGCTCACTTGGGGACCTTGGTTTTTGGAGACATGGGTCTGCCAATGCTCTCATCTGAATAAAGCCCTTTCCTTCCACAACTCGGTATCTGAGGAGTTCTTATCTGTGGCTCACTCTGCTACACTTCCAGGATAGTGCCTCCTTGCTGCATCCTCTACAGAAAATGAACACTGTGTCCACACCTGGCAGAAGAAATGGAAAGGGCAAACTCACCATCCTTCAAGCCTTTAATAATATACTAATCCATTTATGAAGATAGGGCCATAGTGGTCTAATCACCTCCAAGAGAGGGCACTTGCTAATACTGTTGCATTGCAAATTAAGTTTCAACATGAATCTTAGAGGAAACACAATCATTCAATCCATAGCAGAAAGTCAATGACACTCTCAGACCATAAGCATACTTTGAGGGGGACAAAGTGAAAACACTGCTACCCATGTAGGGATCTGTGATCTATATTTTTTTATTTTTTATTTTTTTTGAGATGGAGTCTCGCTCTGTTGCCCAGGCTGGAGTGCAGTGGCCGGATCTCAGCTCACTGCAAGCTCCACCTCCCGGGTTTACGCCATTCTCCTGCCTCAGCCTCCCGAGTAGCTGGGACTACAGGCGCCCGCCACCTCGCCCGGCTAGTTTTTTGTATTTTTTTAGTAGAGACGGGGTTTCACCATGTTAGCCAGGATGGTCTCGATCTCCTGACATCGTGATCCGCCCGCCTCGGCCTCCCAAAGTGCTGGGATTACAGGTGTGATCTATCTTTTGAAGTTCACATTAAGTCCTCTTTCTCTTCCTGAGAAAAGCCCACTCACTGTGAACCCTCCGTATTCTTTCAGCTACATAGTTTTTGTAGTCGATAGATTCCATATAAAGATGCTTAAGTTATGAATCCATTTCACTTTCAGTCTTTTCTCCAACTGGACCTTGAGATTCTTATTTCCAGAGACTGTGGCAACTGCTTTTCAGTCCTTGGCAATGTTTTTGCTCAAGGGTGCAGGAGGTGGAGGTAGAGATAGGCTGACATCCTATCCACTCAAGGCCATTGACTCTTTGTGTCTGGCTAATTGCATTTTCTACATTCTCTTTAATATTTAAATCAATGTTTTATGACAACATTTTCCCTTCTTGGGGTGGGATAGTAGGTGAAATTAAAATCATCTAAATTTGGTTGGAATTATAATAGAAATGTGTTGGTATTATTTTTCTGAAATGTGATATTTCCCAATTCATTTGCTATGCTTTTTTTCTAAAATATTTTTCAGATTTACAAAACATTTTCCTTTTCACTATAAATATGAAAAGCTGCTTTCTCCATAATTTTAAAAATT
>NW_016867207.1:0-803 GCF_001698545.2 Rhinopithecus bieti | reverse complement strand
TAGAAACGGGGTTTCACCATTTTAGCCACCATGGTCTCGATCTCCTGACCTCGTGATCCGCACATCTCGGCCTCCCAAAGTGCTGGGATTACAGGCTTGAGCCACCGCGCCCGGCCTACATTTTAATAAATGTAATTCACACTATTAATTTCCCTTGTAATCCTATGTATTTTATGCATTTAAAAATGTTATTCTGAGCAAGAATACAAGGTTTCACATGATTGTCCAAGGGGTACATGGTACGTGCACACACACACATACTCGTGCACAAAGGTTGAGCGTTCCTGATCTAAAAGATGTAGGAAATGGTCAGGAACTGTCATCACCTTGTTCCTGTTTACCATGTTGTGTTACAGATATTTATGTATCTTTCTTTCCTTACTAGCCTTTGAATTCTTACAGAGCAAGAATGACGTCTTTTATTTCTTTTGGTCTTCAGTGCATAGAACAAGGCTTGGTGTTCATTGAATCATCATTTATAGAATATCTTCGGTATATAAGAATTGAGCCCCATTGGGTGAGGAAGGAGAATGGAGAGATTCAAAGGAAAGTGATAATTAATTCATGTGCTTATTTGAGCATTCAGTCATTCATTCAGAAAACTGTTCAATTGTTTCTCAATGCCAGCCAGTATGGTAGGCTCTGGGGACAATAGGAAAAATGAAACCTAAGTCTTTATTCTCATGGAGCACCCATTCCAGCTAATGGGAGAAAGATAGATAAAAGATTTCTGAAGAAAGACAAATGAGAATGAACTCACTTGTTCGGGAAAGGCAGCATCATGGGGAAAATCTTATTCTTTT
>NW_016867206.1:0-1844 GCF_001698545.2 Rhinopithecus bieti | reverse complement strand
TATATATATATATGCACACACACACACACACACATATATATACACAAACACTTTAAGTTCTAGGGTACATGTGCACAACGTGCAGGTTTGTTACATATGTATACACGTGCCATGTTGGTGTGCTGCACCCATTAACTCATCATTTACATTAGGTATATCTCGTAATGCTATCCCTCCCCCTTACCCCACATCCCATGACAGGCCCCTCTGTGTGATGTTTCCCATCCTGTGTCCAAGTGTTCTCATTAAGAACCCTTGGATTCTATTAGCAGGATTATGTCTCCAGTTCCACTGGTGCTGTCCTTAGAGATTCCAAGGCATGAGTCTAGACTCTTCCAGACTTGTAACCCTCAGCACCACTCTGGAAAAGACCACAGAGCCACAGATTCCACGCCTAGGGAAAGTTGTTAGTCTCTTGCCCCTCTGCCCCACCAGGAACATTCCAGAGTGGAGCTCATTCCACAGATATTTACCCAGTCCCCACCACATGCCAGGCACTGGGCTTGGCTAGGGTCAAGGTGGACGATAGAGAAGCCAACATTTCCTGTGCACTCACCTGATGCCAGGTAACCCACCTGCACCCGAAAGCCTAGTGCAGCAGAAGCTATGAGAAGAGTGATTTGGGCAGACACATTCTTTGAACAGACGACTGTGTGTGAGCAGATGGAGAAGGAAGGCGGGGATGTGGACAGATCAATGGAAGCAGTCACAAATATCCAAGTGAGAAACAGCATGGAAAAGGATGTTGGGGATGGGAAGAGCATTCCAAGGAGAGAAGAGGCCAGTGGATCAAGGATCAGGGTCCCTGGCATGAGTCAGTGCACCCCACAGGGTGCATTGTGACCAGAGAACCTGGAGAGAGGCACCTGTCTACACAGCATATATGACTGGAGAAATACGGGCCTTTGGGCATAACGTCCATTCCATTTTGCTCGGGTTAAAGCTCTTGGACTTTATCCCGCAGGTTATGGGAACCCACTCTCAGATCTTAAAGAAGACAGTTGACATGATAAGATTTAACACTCAGAAATTCACCATCTAGGCTGCAGGAGGGGTGCTGGGGAATTGAGAGAAGAAGGTTTCTGGAGGCTTCTATGAGAATGAATGTGAAATCACCTTCTTCATTTTTAAAATGATGTTAAAAAATAACTCATTTTGGATTTTGGAGAGTCTATAAAATAACAATCATAATAACTATCATTCATCGTGCACTTAGGCATCATGCCAAAGGCCTCACGTACAAATCTCATTTAATGTAAACTTCAAAACAAGCTACAAGATAGATTTGATTGCCTGACTTGCACAGATGAGAATATTAAGTATCAGAGAGTTTGAAATTTTGCCTGAGCTCATCCAGCTATTAGGGCAGAGCTGGGTTGTAAAACCACAACCATTTAACTGGGGCATCCAACTCTTAAACTTCTCATGTCCTGAAATATATAGAATAAGACAGGATTCATTTACATTTCACAGATGAGGAACTGAGCCTCCGAGAAATTAAGCAAGTTTCCCAACCCCAGAACAAGAGGTCTCCTCAGTCTTGTACCATGTTGGTTTCATAAATTAGAAGGTAACACTCAGATGATTCTTATGGCATTATCACCTACTAACATCCCAGGTCAGATATTTTCATTCAAATGCATGCTTTCTCATGAACAAGATCTATAATGATTTGGAGAAGAACAGAATATATATCTATATCTCTATATCTCTCTCTCTATATATATATATGTGTGTGTGTGTGTGTGTATGTATATATGTGTGGGTGTATATATATCTATATCTATCTATATATATATATATATATATATATATATATATATATATATATATATATGTATATG
>NW_016867205.1:0-802 GCF_001698545.2 Rhinopithecus bieti | reverse complement strand
TTTTAAATTTTATTTTTATTTTATATATTTAAGTTGTGCAACATGATATTTTGATATACATATACAATGTTTGAATAAATGTGATCAGTTGTAGAAAGATGTAGGAAAACATTGGAAATGAGAGAAAAGAGGAAAAAATGAACAGAGTTAACTAATTAAGATGGGAAAATGAAGATATTGAACCAATGTCCTCACACTCCCGAAGTCACAGATTTGTTGAAATCATCTTCAAGGTGCATTATTTTCTGAAAAGTTGTAATTTTTTAGGTAATATGATCTGGCTCTTAGTCCCCATTCAAATCTCATCTTGAATTGTAATCCAAATCGTAATCCCCATGTGTTGGGGGAGGGACCTTGTGGGAGGTGGTCATGGGAGTGGTTCCCCCATGCTGTTCTCCTGATAGTGAGTGAGTTCTCTTGAGATCTGATGGTTTTATAAGCATCTAGTGTTTCCCCTGCTGGCTCTCATTTTTGTTTTCTGTCATCGTGTAAAGAAGGATATGTTTGCTTCCCTTTCCACCATGATTGTAAGTTTCCTGAGGACTCCCAAGCCCTGTGGAACTGTCAGTCAATTAAACCTCTTTACTTCTTTACTTTATAAATTACCCAGTCTTGGGCAGTTCTTTATAGCAGCATGAGAACGGACTAATGCACTAGTTATTCATAACACAAACTTAAGGTGCAGTTCCTGATAATGTTAAAGTTTGCATAATTTGCCTGTTTCTAGGCAATTATATATCTCTAAGGCCATGAAAAACCCTGAAAGTGAAAAAACAAAAAACAAAAAACAAAACCAAAACCA
>NW_016867204.1:0-803 GCF_001698545.2 Rhinopithecus bieti | reverse complement strand
ATATTTTCTCTTACAGTCAAACCAACTAGAATAAATATATTATGAATTTTATGTTACATTTGAGATGAGAGATGAGTTTAGGACAAAGAAGCTTAGGTCTAATAATTCTTGACTTCACATTTTACAAAATACCCAGGTCGAAATTGGTGAAGATGGTGTATATGCACTAACTATGGATTTGGTATATGAAAATCATCAAGCAAGTGTTTCAGTTTTTGAATAAAAATGCACAGCTTAATGCATCTGGAAGGCAGAACAGAATATGTTTCAGCATACAAAAGTAAAACTCTCTGTGATGATTAGCAAAATAAAATATCCAAAATCCAAAGCAATCAGAGAGGCTAGCAAAACAGACAGAATTGAAAATCCCAGGCATTCTCATTGCACAATAGAATATATTTATCTTAATGAAAATCTAGTTTCATCTCTCGTTCATACATAGAGTGTGCAAACATGACAATGATGTAAAATGAGGCTATGACTGTTGTGACAGGAAAACTGCCCATGTCTGTTTGCCAAGAAATCAGCCAAAATAGAGAGAATGAATGGAAATTTCCCAGGAACATAAAAGTGAATTGAGCAGCAGTTTGTCCCTAGGCTAGTTCCAAGTTGAATATATGTGCTGCCAAACTGAGTACATGTTGTTTTCTCATTTTTACATTTTAATTTGTTTGTATTTGCCATATTAGTGTTGAAAGTAGCTAATAACAATCAATTTCAAATTCTAACATTTAGAATTTTACAAAAAATGTAAACTTTCCCCATAAATTTGCATATGTCTAGTTTTCTACATTTTATTAGTT
>NW_016867202.1:0-802 GCF_001698545.2 Rhinopithecus bieti | reverse complement strand
ATATATAATATATAATATATATTTAAAATGTATAGTAGATAACTTATTGCTACTATTATATAGTAGTACATTATTTTATATATATAATTTGCTCTAACATAGAGAAAAGTTTTCTAGGCATTAGAAATAATATAATAAAATTTTTAAAAAAGAAGAAAAAAAACAGTTTATCTTGGAGGACCCTAAATGTCTCCACTTCTGAGATATTTGAGGTTGCTGTGCAGGGTCATTGACAAATCAGTTTGACTAGATTATATGGTTAGGTCTTAAAGAGAGAGGTTGTGAACATTTGCTGATGACTCTCTGTAATAGAAAAAAATGTGAAAGTAGGCAAACTCTCCCTAATTAGGGGAATAAAAACCTAATTATAATTTATCTATTCAAGAGAATATTCCATAGCAATAAGGATGAATGATACACATGAATGCATAAAAACATGAATACATCCCAGATGTAATCTGGAGTGGAAACATCAAATTGCCTACCATACATTATGGTATGAAATTATGTAAATTATTAAAAATTATGCCGGGCGCGGTGGCTCAAGCCTGTAATCCCAGCACTTTGGGAGGCCGAGACGGGCGGATCACGAGGTCAGGAGTTCGAGACCATCCTGGCTAACACGGTGAAACCCTGTCTCTACTAAAAAATACAAAAAAACTAGCCGGGCGAGGTGGCGGGCGCCTGTAGTCCCAGCTACTCGGGAGGCTGAGACAGGAAAATGGCGTGAACCCGGGAGGCAGAGCTTGCAGTGAGCTGAGATCCAGCCCCTGCATTCCAGCCCGGAAGACAGAGCGAGACT
>NW_016867201.1:0-802 GCF_001698545.2 Rhinopithecus bieti | reverse complement strand
CACCCCACCAGCAGCACGTGTCTGTGGTGATCAGACCTGATGACCCAACAAAACGGTTCCAAGTATGAAAGGGAAACGTGCGAATTAACTGCAATAACATGTCTTCAATTAGGGAAAGGTGAAGATAACCAAGAAACCACCGTAAATTTCTCAGGCATGATAATACAACTGTGGTTATGTGATTTTTGTTTTTAAGAATCTCAGCCCTCAGCCAGGCACAGTGGCTCACACCTGTAATCTCGGCACTTTGGGAGGCCGAGGCTCCCAAAGTGGGGACCCGCTGCTGATGTGGTCCCCAGTTTGGTAAATGTGCATTTTAGAGTCTGTGAACATGATGGCGCTGTGTGAAAACACAGCTGCCGTACGTGGAGATGGTGTGTGCATAGTGCAGTCAGCTCTGCAATGTGGTTGCTTTTCCAGAATACAGTAGCAACGTGCCTGTGTGGTCCCTGCGCCTGCTGCCGGCGCTCGCGGGGGCCTTGTCCGTCCCCATGGCCTACCAGATAGTGCTGGAGCTCCACTTTTCTCATTGTGCCGCCATGGGAGCTGCTCTGTTGATGCTTATCGGTGAATCACAAGGTCAGGAGTTTGAGACCAGCCTGGCCAACACAGTGAAACCCCTTCTCTACTAAAAATACAAAAATTAGCCAGGCATGATGGCAGGTGCCTGTAATCCCAGCTACTCAGGAGGCTGAGGTAGGAGAATCCCCTGAAGCCGGGAGGCGGAGGTTACAGTGAGCCAAGATCGCACCACTGCACTACAGCCTGGGTGACAGAGTGAGACTCTGTCTCAAAAAAAAAA
>NW_016867200.1:0-2539 GCF_001698545.2 Rhinopithecus bieti | reverse complement strand
TATATATATATATGTTATTCTTTAGAGCCATATTTTTCAAGAAACTCACTTTGACATAGGTGAGGAAAAAACACTCCATGCTTTTTGCTTTTCCTTCTAATTTGGAATGACTCTTCTATAAATGTTTCTCCACTGTGTTACTTTTCTGGCCTTTCTCTACCCCTCTCTGCCTGCTTCAGATGGGTCTTTGGGTTCATGTGATACATTGATGGAAGGCAATACTCTCCAGAAGCAAACCCCATTCCTGCAAGGAGAAAACTTCCCAAGTTGTTGGCCACCACTGGCTTGCTACTGCAAGGTTTGGCCCCAAGATGTGGCTGTGTCCATATTAAAAGCAACTTGTAAAAAAGCAACAACAGTATAAAGAATTTTTATTTCTATTTTCGGTTATTTATTTTGAAAGTGAATACCAAATTATATGATCTGATTTCAGTGTTAGGCTCATTTACCTTGTTAATAAAGGGAAGTAATATGATGCTTCTTAAATTATGGAAGTTACTGAAATAAAAACATGGGGGTATGCTGATATAATGAAACACAGAGTAAACACGAGGATATACCGGAGGCATTGGAGCTCTATCATATTATTGTATATTCAGTCACCAAATTTCCCACCATTTCTCGATAGCAATCAATCCAGAACTTGCCCCCACTTTCCTAATCCCCTTTCAGATTCTTCCAGTAGACACCCACAACTTTTGAGAAGACCTCTCAGCTCATCTGCAACTGACGTTCCCCTTGGGTGCTTTCTTAGTTCAGCAAGCTAAATAAACACATTTTTTTTTTCTATATCTGAATATAAGTGTGTTCTTGGTCTCTGCTGGTGGACTTTAACAATCCTAGAGCTTCCACTGAGATTCTGTTGAGATTTTTTTTTTTTTTTTTTTTTTTGCTGCCACAGATTAATATTCTTAATAGAATACTAAGAAGTATATGTATTCTTAATAGAATACATAGAAGTAATACACTGACTTGTGTGTACACATACTAGATGCAAACTCAACAATTATAATAAAGCAAGTTAATAAAAATCTGTGCTCCAAATATCTTATTGAGCCTGTCAAAATTCTTCTATTTCTGCGTTATGAATAGAGGACCCATGACTCTTCAGCCACATGATATGCTTATAATAATTTTCCCTGACTGACAAATCATTGATTGACCATTAAATACCCTCTCTGTATTTTGTTTGTTTCTGTTTTTTTGTACTGACCTGTTTACTAGAGGAAGTTCAATACAAATGTAGTTATAATAAATGTCTTTCCAGCTGAGCCTGCAGAATAAAAACTCTCCTTACACATTGTCTTTTCAGGATAAACTTTGTTGTGTTATTCATCAACATGTTATCAACACTTTTCTTGGTCTTGTTTATGTACACAAAATTGGCTTTTAAAGATATTTTCTGTCCACAAAATTCTACTTGCCATGGGAACCATTGATTTCTCAGGTCAGCAGACAGGGGCAGCTTGACCTTACATTGAGAATCAAAGATGGGCACAAGAGATACTTTTGCTTTTGACTGATCGTCAGCCAGTCTTTAATGGATAACCTGCTGATAAATTTGTGTTTGCTTTTTTGTTATCATTCTTGAACTTTTCTTTCTAATCAGCATGACTGCACCAAGAACATTTAAATTTGCAGTAGCCACTTCTTAGAACTTTCTGATATAACCAAAATTGTTTATTTGAAACACACTTTAAAACAAAATGTGAAGCAAATAAACCCATAGGAAAACATGTATATGGTTAACATAAAAGAAAATTACTTGATTTAATAGGAAAGACCTCCCTCTTTCTTTTCTTTACTGGGAAGAGGAATAAGTACCAACTTCTAACATGAAACCTTTGCATAATTGTGAAGGATCCAAATTATTGTTTAAATCAGTTACAGTCTCTCTCTCTCTCTCTCTCTCTCTCTCTCTCTCTCTCTTTCTCATCAAAATTAATTTTGCTTTCCATGTGCCTTCTTCTCATCATGTAAAGAAAGAAAAAATCAACCTTAAATACTGAACTTTAATCATCTTCATGTCTGTCTCTATATGGCTCACGCAAATTTCTACTTCTTTTCTTTCTCTCCCTCTTTCTTTCCCTTCATTTTGGTAAACAGTCCATCCTAAAAATATACACATTCTAAGAGTATTGACTGTAGACAAATAGATCTAACATAAAAGGGGTACAAACTATAAAATAACATTACCTATGACCTAGGTATAAGCCCACTGCTTCAATAGGTTTTTTTAACAAACCATTTTATATGTTAAAGGTTTACATGTATTTGAAATTAGAGATATCAACAAATGCCAACAGAAAAAAAACATAACTTTTGATTCTTGTATTTGTTTTCTAAGGAGACAATTCAAAGAAAATTATTAGACTGCTATGTCATTGGTCTTGTTTCCTATATTAAATGGTTAGGGGAAAGCAAGGCACTCAGTTTTAAAGTATTATTTAAAGATGCTTTAAATTTTGATTTTAATTACAGAGGCTTGTAAATATAAAATTTCTGTCAAAATGAATATTTGTACATCTTATAGTGTTTT
>NW_016867199.1:0-803 GCF_001698545.2 Rhinopithecus bieti | reverse complement strand
ATTTAGATTGTTTTACAAAAGAAACACTTAAATGTGTTTGCTTTCCATATTAATATACGATTGCTTTATTACTCATATTAGAACTATTTAAAAATATTTATATGGATATAAATAAACCATCTACCTCAATAAGTTGACAGATTTAAATCCATCAAGCTAGTAACCAGGAAGCGCACTTAAAACTGGTAACTAGGAAGTGAACTTCACACTTAGAAGAAACAAAAGTGAAAGTCTGTTTTTACTCAGACACTTTATGTGTTATCTAAAAGGAGAGGTGTGTAGTGTATATTGCATAGCCAACATTTTAGCCAGTTTTCTTCTCACCTTAAAAAATTGTGTGTACGTATGTGTTTTTAAATTTTAAGTAAATAGCTGTATTTTGGTAGTCGGAATGGTTTCTTATATTTTCAAGAGTTTTTAAACTTTTATTTTGCAGATGGATGTAAGTTTTTTTTGTTGTTTGCAGCACCACACTACACAAAACTTTCGTGGTTTTTTGCTTCACCTATAGAATTCATCAGTCTTTGTCACAATGTAGTATGATAAGGCAAGGGGCTGTGTTTCCCTTTTGATGTGTTCTTTGCTTGATTGCTGGAGAAAGCTGCTTTTCTGAGGTTTAAATATTTCAGGTGAGGTGCAGTTGGCAGCAGATTAGTTAAATCCTGATAATTTTGGTTTTGGACGTGTATCTTCAGCCTTTATGCTTCATATTTACCAAAGTGTAGGAGCCTTAGATCTCAGAAATTTGATACATAGATTCAAGTTCCAAATGAGGATACTCCATGGCGGCCCGCCCCCCCCCC
>NW_016867198.1:0-2715 GCF_001698545.2 Rhinopithecus bieti | reverse complement strand
CAAAATTAGCAGGGTGTGGTGGTGGGCGCCTGTAATCCCAGCTACTCGGGAGGCTGAGGCAGGATAATCACTTGAACCTGGGAGCCGGAGGTTGCAGTGAGAGAGATTGGGCCACTGCACTCCAGCCTGGGTAACAAGAGTGAGACTCCGTCTCAAAAACAACAAAGTTTGGGATTATCAAGATGAAAAACTAAGTCAATTCTTAGCAGCTAGGTTCTTGAAAGTAGAATCCAGAGACAGAATCAAACATACTCTGCACTTAGAATGCAGAGTATGTTGTGAGTTTGTAAACTCATAGAAGAGATAGTAGTTAGGACCCACGTGACAGGCTGTGCCTCTAGACACTTCAACAGGAATCTTGGATCCGCTCTGTAAGTACACCCACAACCACGATTTACTATTTGAATCTGGTTCTGTTGAGCAAGCTGGACTTTGGGATCACTCAGATTCAGTACCCATTTTTGCCTTGGACCTCTAATTTTCTTCTATCACTTCCTATTTACCCTTGGTGTGATCAGATTACTACAGTATAAAGGAAGGAACACTGATGTCTTGAGCCTCCCTAAAGGATGTAGATTATCACCTACATTCAGTGCTCTTCCAGACTCAGGATTTGCCACAGCTATTTCAGTACATACACTGGTATATTGAGTCAAGTCAGGTCAGCAGTTCCTGTCTGGGATTTCTGTGGGGGAGTGCATTCCAATTAACAGGACAACCTCCACATTCTAAAATACTCTATACCTTTCTTAGGCTGGGTGCGGTGGCTCACACCTATAATCCCAGCACTTTGGGAGGCTGAGGCGAGTGGATCATTTGAGGTCAGGAGTTTGAGACCAGCTTGGCCAACATAGTGAAACCCCATCTCTACCAAAAAAAAAAAAAAAAAAAAAAAAAAAACTAGCTGGCACACGCTTGTAATCCCAGCTGTTTGGGAGGTTGAGGCAAAACTGCTTGAAACGGGGGAATGGTGCAGGTGACACCCAAATGTCTAAAATCTCCAAGCTAGATAGGTGTTACCTTTCAGTGGCAAAGTCAGTAACAACAATTCACTCCTAAAGAGATTTTTTTCCTGAATTCTGGAACAAATAAAACTATTGTCACACAAAAATAAGGTAGTGGCTGGGTGCGGTGGCTCACACCTGTAATCCCAGTACTTTAGGAGGCCGAGGTGGGCGGATCACGAGGTCAGGAGTTCAAGATCAGCCTGACCAACATGATGAAATCCCATCTCTACTAAAAACACAAAACTTCACCGGGCTTGGTGACACGCGCCTGTAATCGCAGCTACTCAGGAGGCTGAGGCAGGAGAATCACTTGAACCAGGGAGGCGGAAGTTGCAGTGAGCCGAGATCATGCCACTGCACTCTAGCCTGGGTGAGAGAGACTCCGTCTCAAAAAAGTAAAATAAAATATAAAATAAATAAAATAAGGTAAAGCCTTTCTCTATACTTTCCAGGATGTCTCACGTTTCCAGAAATGCCTTTAGTAGGCTGGGTGTGGTGGCTCATGCCTGTAATCCCAGCACTTTGGGAGGCCAAGGTGGGCAGATCACAGGGAGATCCAGACCATCCTAACACAGTGAAACCCCTCTCTACTAAAAACACAAAAAATAAGCCAGGCGTGGTGGGGCGCCTGTAGTCCCAGCTATTCGGGAGGCTGAGGTAGGAGAATGGCATGAACTTGGGAAGTGGAGTTTGCAGTGAGCCAAGATTGCACCACTGCACTCCAGCCTGGGCAACAGAGTGAAATACCGTCTTAAAAAAAAAAAAAAAAAAAAAAAAAAAAAAAAAAAAAAAAAGGGCCGGGCTCGGTGGCTCAAGCCTGTAATCCCAGCACTTTGGGAGGCCAAGACGGGTGGATCACGAGGTCAGGAGATCGAGACCATCCTGGCTAACACAGTGAAACCCCATCTCTACTAAAAAATACAAAAAACTAGCTGGGCAAAGTGGCAGGCGCCTGTAGTCCCAGCTACTCGGGAGGCTGAGGCAGGAGAATGGCGTAAACCTGGGAGGCGTAGTTTGCAGTGAGCTGAGATCCGGCCACTGCACTCCAGCCTGGGCGACACAGTGAGATTCCGTCTCAAAAAACAAAAGAAAAAAAAGAAATACCTTTAGTGTCTTTTCCAAGGCAGGAAAGATGAGCATCTGGACATTAATCCTTTCATGCTCTGAAGCTATCCAAGTCATACATCTACTATTCAACTCGCCGCCCCTCCAGGGGTATAAACACCTCAGTTTAAGTCACTTCCCAATGTGCTCCTCACTCAACTAATAGCTTTTCCTCATTCTCCTAATGTTTATCCATTTTAGGATGCCAACTTAAACTTGACGCGGTTAAATCCAAAATTCACAGAATAAATCTCCCTTTATTTTACACAGCTATGCAAATTGAGGTCAAGGATATGATCACAAACAATTTAAGGTTTAAATTTACATAAATAGCTGGGTGAGGTTGGCTCAAGCCTATAATCCCAGCACTTTGGGAGGCCAAGGCAGGTGGATTAACCGAGGTCAGAAGTTCAAGATCAGCCTGGCCAACATAGTGAAACCCCGTCTCTACCAAAATACAAAATTAGCCGGGTGTGGTGGCAGACGCCTGTAATCCCAGCTACTCAGGAAGCTGAGACAGGAGAATCACTTGAACCCGGGAGGCGGAGGTTGCAGTGAGCTGAGATCGCGCCACTGCACTTCAGCCTGGGCGACAGACTCCGTC